>NC_086320.1:323536137-323686137 GCF_036172605.1 Pelobates fuscus | reverse complement strand
TATATAATAACATTATACAAATACACTGCTCAAAAAAATAAAGGGAACACTTAAACAACACAATGTAACTCCAAGTCAATCAAACTGTCGACTTCGGAAGCAACAAAGAATGACAGTCTACAACCCACACAAGTGCACATCAATGCGAGCTGTGGCAAGAAGGTTTGCTGTGTCTGTCAGCGTAGTGTCCAGAGCATAAAGGCGCTACCAGAAGACAGGCCAGTACATCAGGAGACGTGGAGGAGGCCGTAGGAGGGCAACAACCCAGCAGCAGGACCGCTACCTCCGCCTTTGTGCAAGGAGGAACAGGAGGAGCACTGCCAGAGCCCTGCAAAATGACCTCCAGTAGGCCACAAATGTGCATGTGTCTGCTCAAACGATCAGAAACAGACTCCATGAGGGTGGTATGAGTGCCCGACGTCCACAGGTGGGGATTGTGCTTACAGCCCAACACCGTGCAGGACGTTTGGCATTTGCCAGAGAACACCAAGATTGGCAAACTCGCCACTGGCGCCCTGTGCTCTTCACAGATGAAAGAAGGTTCACACTGAGCACATGTGACAGACATGACAGAGTCTGGAGACGCCGTGGAGAACGTTTTGCTGCCTGCAACATCCTCCAGCATGACCGGTTTGGCAGTGGGTCAGTAATTGTGTGGGGTGGCATTTCTTTGGGGGCCGCACAGCCCTCCATGTGCTCGCCAGAGGTAGCCTGACTGCCATTTGGTACCGAGATGAGATCCTCAGACCCCTTGTTAGACCATATGCTGGTGCGGTTGGCCCTGGGTTCCTCCTAATGCAAGACAATGCTAGACCTCATGTGGCTGGAGTGTGTCAGCAGTTCCTGCAAGGCGAAGGCATTGATGCTATTGACTGGTCCTTCCGTTCCCCAGACCTGAATCCAATTGAGCACATCTGGGACATCATGTCTCGCTCCATCCACCGTCACGTTGCACTACAGACTGTCCAGGAGTTGGCAGATGCTGTAGTCCAGGTCTGGGAGGAGATCCCTCAGGAGACCATCCGCCACCTCATCAGGAGCATGCACGGCGTTGTAGGGAGGTCATACAGGCACGTGGAGGCCACACACACTACTGAGCCTTATTTCGACTTGTTTTAAGGACATTACATCAAAGTTGGATCAGCCTGTAGTGTGTTTTTCCACTTTAATTTTGAGTGTGACTCCAAATCCAGACCTCCATGGGTTGAAAAACTTGATTTCCATTTTTTAATTTTTGTGTGAATTTGTTGTCAGCACATTTAACTATGCAAAGAACAAAGTATTTCAGAAGAATATTTTATTCATTTAGATCTAGGATGTGTTATTTTTGTGTTCCATTTATTTTTTGAGCAGTGTATATTCGGGCCCAGTACAAACCATTATCTGGAAATCTATTCATAAACAGGGCTATACATGGACAGGACAAAAGATCACACATTTAGGCTGGAAGAAAGGAGATTTACTCTAAGGCAAAGAAAAGTTTTTTTTTTACCTTAAGAACAATAAGGATGTGGAATTGACTGCCTGAAGAGGTGGTTTTATCAGAGTCCATAAAAATGTTTAAACAGCAATTGAATAAATACTTGCAAAAACACAATATACAGGGATATAATTTCTAATTAGTGGGGTAATAGCTGCTTGATCCAAGGAGATATCGGACTGCCATTTTGGGGTCAAGAAGGAATTTTTTCCTAGTTTGTCGCAAAATTGGAAGCGCTTCAGACTGGGTTTTTTGCCTTCTTTTGGATCAACAGCAAAAACATATTTGAGGAAGGCTGAACTTGATGGACCCAAGTCTCTCTTCAGCTATGTAGCTATGTAATACATGTTTGTATTCCTGACACTTAAGAGAAAAGTTAGTTACGCTGTGAAATTTTGGTAAAGATTTAAATAATGCATTTATCAACACTCCATTTCTGGTCTGGCGCTTACCTAAGTAAATTAGGCTGTGGCATTCCAGGATCAGCTCCTCTTTTAAATCCTAGAAGTAAAAAAAAAAAAAAAGAGATGAAAACCAAAAATCTTCGTAAAATATGCACATATGATCAATGTTTGCATTCATGTTTCTTATTATATACTCATACAAGTAGTACTTGCAAGGAACTCAAAGCATAAAATGATATCAAAAATAAAATATTACACATGCTAGTTTTTTTGTTTTTTTAATTCTTTATTTTTCTCAATCTGCAAATCTGCCAAAAATACGTTTTACATTTGTTGTCAGGTCACAAGTATGTAACAGGTCACAATTTGTATATTTCACAAGCGTTAGGCATGCAGAATGAGGATTTTTTGTTTTTTGTATGCACAAGTGATAACAAAAACATTAAGAAAGTAAGGGGTCTTCCAGGGCTGGAGTAAAGCACTTTTGCGGTGTTCATGAGGGGAGTAGTGCTCTATTGGAAGACTGACCCCCTCCGGCAATCTATGCTGCATTCTTGCATTAGTATACGTTGGTCTGGGTGGGGGGGGGAATTGTTCCGCTAAGGAGCATTATGAATGCATGATCAGAGTCGTGCCTATGTGTGAGTTCTTGTGGGGCACAAGGACCTGCTAGTTTAGGCGTCCTCGTTCGTATCTTGTTGAGTGGCAGACTACTACGTAGCATGCTTAGTAGGGGACCCTGGAAGGGATGGCTTAAGGGTGCCCCAGTGAGTAACACTAGGGTTATCTCTAGGCTAGTTGTGCTCATCAAGGGGTTTTATCACCTACTTGGGTAGTGTTGGGGGGGTTGCTATTGTTAACGCGGCTAGGACAATCATAGCTAGCCGTTAGCCAGGTAGAGCCCAACGGCCGTATCTGTGTATGGATAAGATAGGGTCCTCTTGTGATCGATGCACTTAGGGGAGCAGCGGTGGTTAACCGGACTGAAATACAAATTAATAACATCTAAGAAAACAAAGAAGAAAAACACACACACAAAAAAAAAAACAGATTAACTCCTGAGGCATCAGGTGATTTTGTGGATCGTAACCGGAGCCAGTTCGTTATGGTGGCAGGAGGGTGTTCTGCAGGTGTCTCCTTTTCTCACACTGGATCTTGTGCGGATGTGGGCCGTTGAGTTTGGCGTGGGACGAACTCTGCTATCCCCGCTGGGTTCAGGTGAGAGAGTCCCGTAGTTCCTTTGCCTGTGTGGGTGGCGAGGCCCATTTTGAGCAGGAGGGCTTCCAGTTCTGGGTAGGTGTGTGCTCTATAGGCCACTTGGTGGGTGAACAAGATCGCCCTCGGTGTGCCCCAGCGGTATGGTACTCCTTTGTTGCGCAGCTGTTGTACAAGCGGTTGCAGGGTTTTCCTCCAGGTGAGGGTTGCGCGTGTGGGAACAGCGATAATGTAGACCCCTCAAAGGTTAAGGGGGTCTTCCCTCGTGCTGCATTTTGAAGCATGGCTTTGTCTTGTAAGGACTGGAACCTGATAATTAGATCTGCAGTGGCTTCCGGTGGTGCCTTTTTTGATTTAGGGAGACGAAACATCCCGTCAAGTCTCAGCAATTTTGTTTGTTTAGGCAGTAAGAGGACTGCGACCAGTCGCCTAACATAGTGTGGCAGGTCAGTGAGGGTGACCGAGTCCGGGATTCCACGGATTTTAGATTGTATTTCCTGCGTTGGTCTTCTATGTAGTCCAGCCTGTCGGCCGTTGCCAGTTGTTGCCTTTGTAGGTCCTCGATTTGTCTTTCGACCGAGGTGAGTCTGGTGTCGTGGGAGCTTGTGGAGGCTTCCAGGAGGACAATCTTGGCTGTTGCACCTTCAACTGCGTCTTTAAAGTAGGCCATGTCCGCAGCTATGTCCTAGCGCAGGTCTGCCAACATAGTTTTGAGCAGATCCGCCGTTACTGGTGCCCCGGCTGGTGTTTGTGCAGGAGAGGGTCCCGGTGGTAAGCCCAGTGCCGGACTCCTGTAGAGTCCCTCTCCGAGATCCGAGGGGGTTCCGTCTGAGGAATAGAAGGAGCCTTCTTCCTCCAGCGCCATCTTTTGCCATGCGGCCTGTTGCGCGGCTTGCTGTGTGTTGCGCAGAAGTTCCCCGATATCTCTGGCGTTTGGGCTTTTCCCGGATTTGTTTTTTTTGTGTTTTCTGCCCATCTTGTTCTCCTGCTAGGGATGCGAGGAATTGGTCAGTGTTACGTCCAATTTCCACCCGGAATTCGCTGTTTTTTGTTCTATTTGGTGCAGAGCTCCAAAGTGTGCGACCGTTCTGTTCCACAGCTAGCTCCGCCCCCCTACACATGATAGTTTTTATGTAGTCACATTCACAAGAAGTGACTTTTATGTTTGTCTACTACCCTCAGTCATTCATGCCAGTCGCGCTTACATGTGCTCCTTTTTTTTGCTGAAGTTAACTCTTACAATTTAACAATTTAATAATGTGCTTTTCTTTTTCTTCTAAGAAAATAAATAATAGTTTGCCACTGTCAATTGATTGTTCATTGACACTTGTTTGGTATCATTGTTAAATCATGCAGCTGACTATATGCAAACAAAATCCCAGTGGTACCAAAAAGAATGTGATGGTGTTTTTAGGGCAAAAAGTTGTAATACCAAATATTGATTTGATTTAGATTTTTCTTTATTGATAAAAGTAAACAATTAACATTTCTATTTTTTTTCTTACTTTACAGCATTTACACACAACTGTCTGAAACGTTTGTACTGTAGTGTACACTGGAGCTATACTCTTACACCCATTTAGAAATAAAGAGACCGGGATTTGTTTGGCTCTGAATGTTAAAGAGTGCTCTAGGCACCATAGCCTCTGCAGCTCATTGTAAAAGGTTATGATGGTACACGTCTACTGACCTTTCCTGCTTTTTTTTGTCAAACCTGTCCAGGTACTCCCTGTGCGGTCAAACCTGACATGGCAGGTGAGCTTACACTTAAATGTCCATTGGAGTGATACTAAAAACCTTCAGTTATTTAAACATGCATTGGGATATGGCATAGTGTGCAAGTAACTTTTTTTGTTGGGTTTTGTTGTATATGTTGGGGTTGATGTGTAATATAGTCATTGCTGCTGCCCAGGAGTAGTCCGAGTTTGAGCGCAGGACTTAATTTTATATGTTCATAAACATACGCACTACATAATATGGAAATGTTGCAATATCAGTGGAGCTGCAGACGGGGAGAGCTATGAATGCCAAATGAGTGCCCCATTTGTCTTGAACAAAGGAACCCTTACACAGAGAATGAGGATACAGCGCCAAGATTTTCAGTGCATCATAAATATCACAATAAGCAGTTGTGGTCATGATGTCTAGAATGCCCCTTTAATATGAATGAAAGTTATCCAGGTGTCTGGAATCTCCCTTTAATTCAAAACACAAATGAATGAATTATTCAGAAGTGCTGGGGAATAAACAGGTATTACCCTCAGACAAATTGAAACGCAAGTTAACCATCCAAGTGTCTTCTGAAACTAGACTCACGGTAATGAAAAGTGAAAACTTAACACAAAAGCAATCATGTGCAAAAAAAACACCAAACCCCATCCACTTCATGAAAAAGAAAAAAAGGTTATCTTTTGCTGCATTAATAGTAGGACAAGATAAAATGTAGTTTCTAAATAAATATACAAAAACATAGTATAAAAAAATATACCGGGTTACAGCAGACCTAAAATATAAAAAAACAAGAACAATAGTGTAATAATTACTTCGTATACCACTCACTAAACTATTCAGAAGTTGCTTTACTTTGTCGCACATTTGATTTTAAGTCTGTTGTATCCCTACCTACTTTATGTCGATCAAGACATGGGAAGGTTCTAACAAATTATGCATAAAACAAAACAAAAACCTATTAAAAAAACAACAAAAAAAACACCACAAACACTTAAAAACACCATTTACAGGTTCACTCATCTGACGGGTTTGCGGAATATGTGGTTGCAACCCCAAAAATTTTACAGGTTGCAATTTTCTGTGTAGTCTATCAATATTAACGAGATCCATTTAGATTTTACATATGGAATAAGAGTAAATAAATAAAAGTTCCTTGTATCCTCCTGTGTGTTGTTAGAATTGCTTACTTTTCCATAGGTGGTTCGGATTCCATTAGATAGAAGTATCTCTTCACTCTCTCCGGTTTGCGCACTGAATTGCCGGAGGACCGTGGTATGGGTACTCAGATGGTTCAAAAAAACAAAATGTTGTAAGGTGTTCGGTCTTTCCTCACTCCTACACGTTTTGTGAACTGTGCGCTCACTTCCTCAGAGAGTAGCAGATGAACACCACCTAAAGGGGGCTCCTTTTATATATATTTAGAAGTGCCCCAATACTATTCTCAATATCTCTAAAAACTTTCGAACAGTAAAAAGAGTATTGGCTCCATTATGTACATTCCAATGAGAGAGTTACCTTGTATACATACACATTCTAAAATATAGCCTTGGTTGTATACAGAAAAACTATCTGGTGCCGAGTTCTTAGAATGAATAAGAAGTCTATTTATGAAAGAGGAGATCGAATACCAAATGGAGTGGGATGAGGCTCTGGAACTCTGTTCCAAAACTTTCATAAAAATGACAGCTGGTCATCATGCACCCATGTCGTATTTGGGAAAAAAATTTAAGCCGGCCAATGTAATTTACCCCCATCAAACTATATATATTTTTTTTTTTAAGTAGACAACCCACAGTATTCTAAAAGGGGTATGTCCACTCGGATCGTTTTCCTGGCACTGGAGTTTCCCTTTAAGTCTGCTGAGACCATTTCTTTTTTCTGTACTGTATATATCAGTGCCTCAATAAAACAATGATTGACAAAAAACCCCCCAAAAAACTGTCTAGAACCAATTACAACTTCCTAAAAAGGTTTATAATATAGAAGAGACCAGCCCAAGTCCCTTCAAAGATATGTCCCAGAACTATTGCTAATTCAAATGTAAAAATAGTACTGCTCAAACAACAAAATTAAAAGAAAAAAAAAAAAATCTAGTTAAAGGTAAAAATGTCACTAAAAATAGGTTATGGTGACAGGATGTTGCTTGCGATGGTTTAACTTTAGAGCACAGTTTAACCCCCAAGTCCCAATGCCCTTTTGATCAACTCCTCCAACACACACTTTCTGAAAATGTTCAAAACTGAAGCCTCAGACAGCCACATTGCTAGTAGTAGTAATATGCCATTTATGAAAGACCGAGAACTGTAGACCACAACCATTCCAAAAAGGAATTAAACATTCAGAAAAGGGGGGTAATGGCTCTTTTTTATAAATTCTTTATTTTGAAAAGATTTTGTTATTTTTGGGGTAGGGGTACAGAAAGGAAGTGTGGGATAAAGATTAGTATCTTGTTGAACATGTTTCACATCATACATACGTAATAATTATTGCATTCTCATACAATGTAGGTACATTCAACTTTCAACTATATTTACTTTTTTTTGAGTTCCTAATTTATATCCGTTTTCTTTTTTCTTTTTTTGGGGGGGGGGGGGGTGTTAGGGGGAGGTGTACAGAAAAGAGTGGGGTTCGGGAGAGGGTTACAATACATCAATATTGCGGAACAGAGTTGGTTATATCACTGTCGCATAGGGATCGACCGATTATCGGTTTTACCGATATAATCGGCCGATATTCGGTATTTTCGGCAATATCGGTATCGGCCAATAGGGATACCGATATTGCCGATAATACCTCCCAGGACCGCCAGGCTCATTACAAGCCCGGCGGTCCTGGGGGGGCGAGCAGCAAGCGTTTACTCACCTCCCAGCAGCTCCTCCAGCTCCCCAGTGTAAATCTCGCGAGACCCGCGGCTAGCTCTGACGGCCGCGGGTCTCGCGAGATTTACACTGTGGAGCTGCTGGGAGGTGAGTAAACGCTTGCTGCCCACTCCACTTCCCTCCCCTCCCCTCCCCCAGCTAAGACAATGCCACTGGACCACCAGGGATTAACATATCCCCCCTCCCTGGCAAGACAACAAGCAGGGAGGGGGGACAACAAAAAAATAAATGATAATAATTAAATATATATAAAAAAAAATAATTTAATATAAAAATTAAAAAAAAAAAAAATTTAATAAAAAATGCCCCCTCACACACACACACACTTATTATACACATACACTACACAAACACACTGTGTATATAATTCAGTGTGTTTGTATAGTGTGTATATATAATGCAGTGTGTTTGTATAGTGTGTGTATATATAATGCACACTACACAAACACACTATTATATACACACACACACTATACAAACACACACTGCATTATATACACACACACTGCATTATATATATACACACACTGCATTATATATATACACACACTGCATTATATATATACACACACACACACACACACACACAATACAAACACACACTGCATTATATACACACACACACTATACAAACACACACTGCATTATATACACACACTGCATTATATACACACACACTGCATTATATACACACACACTGCATTATATACACACACACTGCATTATATACACACACACACTGCATTATATACACACACACTGCATTATACACACACACTGCATTATATACACACACACTGCATTATATACACACACACACACACTGCATTATACACACACTATACAAACACACACTGCATTATACACACACACACTGCATTATACACACACACACTGCATTATACACACACACACTGCATTATACACACACACACTGCATTATACACACACACACTGCACAAACACTGCATCCACTACACACACACACACTGCACAAACACTGCATCCACTACACACACACACACTGCACAAACACTGCATCCACTACACACACACACACACATACACAGCTCCCCTGTCTAAACACACTGCATCCACTACACGTGGCATGTATATTTTGTGCATTTACCTTTAGAAATAGTTTTTTATTTTCCAAAATGGTAAATGTACAGAATATCGGCAAATTATATCGGCTATCGGCCTGAAAGTTCACAGAATATCGGTACCGGTATCGGCTCTAAAAAATCAATATCGGTTAATATCAATATTAACATTGAGGAGGGAGTTATGGTCCCTTGAGATGCGTGGGGGAGAAAATTACTGGGTGGTAGTCGGCGTACAAGGTCGTACATGTTATGAGCAGATGTGGAAACTGGGTGGTTTCTGTGTGCCCATTGGAGTTGGGGCTAGTATGTGTCTTGGGGTTGCATTTGTGTTTTTCGTCTGGTCCTAGCGTGTCATTCTTGTGAATCGTAATCTCCGTCCTGTTATATTTGGGGTAGGAGCCGTATGGGTCCAGGTTTGGGAGGGGAGGGGATGACGTTTTGAGAATGTTTGGTGGGCGTTGATCGTCCTATGGGTTGGGTAGGGGACGTCTATGAGGGCTATCTGCTGTATCGGAGATTCGTCTACGGGTATGGGTGGTGTATTAGGTTGTGAAGGGATGTAGGGGGATAGGATGGGTAGATAGATGGGTAGAGGGGAAGTGGAGGGAGAGTCTGCGGGTGTGGAGTTATTGGGGGGCCAGTATCGTCCTAGTTAGCCATGGGTCCCATATTTTGTGGTATAAGTTTGTAGTGTTGTGGACCAGAGCTGACAGTTTGTCCATTTCCATGGTTTCTGTTATTTTGTGTAGTACTTCAGATACTGCCGGGACAGCGTTGCTTCCCCAGTGTCTGGCTATGGTTCTCCGGGTGGCCAACGCGATCCGGGCCGTCATTTTGTTTTGTGCCCTAGTAAGGGTCTCGTGGGGTTTAGACAAGAGCCAGAGCCAGGGGTCCAGTGGGAGATTGCTGTGTAGTGCCCTGTTTACCATTTGTGTTATGTCCTGCCATAGTTGGGCGATGTGTGGGCAGTTCCACCATAGGTGGATGTAGGTGCCTTGGTCGTCGCACCCCTTCCAACAACGGTCTGAGGGTGCTATGCGCATTTGTTTCAGTCTTAGTGGGGTGATGTACCAGCGGAGCATGGTTTTATACGCTTGTTCTTTGTGTGTCACGCAAATAGAGATTGCTGCTGTGGCTTCCCAAATGTCTTGCCAGTCTGACGGGTCAGTGATGGGGCCTATATCCCGTTCCCATGCCTTCGTGTAAGATAAGGCTTCAGTGGAATGGGTGTGGTGTAGGATGCCGTATATGGTAGATATCTGGCCTTTTTGCATCGGGGTGTTCATGCACATCTTCTCGAAGGTGGTGAGCGTGGCAGTCGCTGCTTGTTGGTTGTGTGATTGAGTGAGGAAGCTCCGTATCTGCAGGAATCTAAAGTGGTCGAAGGTCGTGTATGGAGTGTTGTTGGGCAGTTGTGTGAAGGGTAGAAGTTGTTGTCCCCGGAAAAATTGGTGGAATCGTACCAGGTTATTATCTTCGTATCTCGCAAAGTATGGGGCGTCATCCCGGGTTGGAATTGTTTGTTTCGAAGGATTGGCGTTAGAGGGGATGGTGTGTTGATAATGTCATATTTGCGGGTTACTCTGTCCCATAGTTGAATAGTTCAATTGAGTGGGTGGTAATGGCTCTTTTAACATGCCAGAATCTTAAAATATAAATGGAAGAGGGGGCGGGGCCTGACCGCCGGCAGGATCAGACGTGCTCCTCCCTGGACCGGGGGGGGGGGGGGGAGGGGGCTCATCCCGGTCAGCAGGGGACCAGCAGAACACCAATCTGGGCATAAACAATCGCCCGAGCGAGGAACATCCACGTGCGGACCGCCAGTGCAGGAGAGCAGATCGAAGGGGAGCTAACCCAACACCACCCGACCACCATGACAACCTTCCCCAGGTCTGTGTTGGTGGACTACACTGGGAAAATTAAGGTACAGGTTGCGGGCATCAACCAGGATGAAATGTGGGGCCACACAGAGCGGGACCCCACTGAACAGCCCTTATAAAGCAGACCTACATGGGCCACCAGACCCTAGAACTGCCAGTCCCGACAAGACAGGTCACAGGGACCGAAACCCCAAACCAGCCTGGGCCTGCAACACCACAACTACCGCCACATGCCAATGAAACAGCGCAGGGCAACACCACCGCGGCACAACAAGAGGCACCTACCAAAAAAGCACAGGGCTGGAGAGGGCCAAACTCTAAGGGCACCGACAACCACAACCCCTCCCAGATGGCGATTCATCATGGCAGAGCATCATGAAACACCCAGAAGAGGCACACCCTCACACTCTACCAAGCCAGAGTACCCCACACGCAGCGTCCCCAAGGCAGGGCGCCCAACAACCTCCCCACAGATTGGGAATCGGATAAGCAGGCAAAAAGACACAGTCTGCCTGCTGGCTGACCGCGGTGAAGACGCCGGCACAGATGAACCTTAAATCCTACTCAACCTGGCGGACTCTTGTCGCTAAGCTTCCATCCATGGACATTGACTTATACTCGTCATTATTTGCCCTAGCATCAACTCCAACTATGCTTAGCCAGACACACTGCCTACTAATAACGCAGCATGATTTACACAAAGCACCAAGCGAGGAACACACTCTAGAAAATCACACTAGCAAACCACAGATCTTAGACACCCACTTTAAATAGAGAAAGTGTTACCATGCTTAACCCCACTGTAGAGGCACAGATTGTTAAACTCAAAGTCCACCTATACCCTGCTAATACACTTATGCTTGTTCACCTACTCCAATGTAACTTAAACCATATTGCTCCTAGCTTGTTTCCTTTATCGTTACCTTTTCATTTAAAAATGTATGCGTACCCAACACGCCACAATATTGTTATAATCTGATTATGAAAATCGAGCCTGCTGATGCTGTTGTGGCAATACAGGCACTGCTGTACCTACCTGCATACCAAAAATAAAGAATTAAAATATAAATGGAACACCTTTATCATGCGGAGGGATGCAAATTATCAAAAGTGATCCAACATTTAGTTACACGGAGTAATCACATTCTGTATTACTTGACATCCACAAACAGTTTAATTTCCCAGGATTTATGTATTACCCAGTGGTGTCCAAGTTTTTTTTTGTTTCCTTTATAAAAACACCTTAAACACAACTGGGTAATCCCTAAATCCTGGATTAGTAGATAGGCGGGGTAGGTGGTTGAGGGCATCAGTACTGGTTTGGGAACCACTGCCTAATTTCGAGGGCCAAAGCCACATGGTCTGGTGGTGGACCAAGTTTCATGAATAGGACTCCTTTCACTTTCTTCTGTGAATAAGTTAGCTCCACATATGCAAAACAAAGCCACTATGCAGGGTCCATCTAGGAAATTACATGTGGTCACTGGACCCAATTGGAAAGTTTGATTATGAAGATGGGTTTATCCAGAGGACAGAATTTAATGTAATTTAGCGGAGAATCCCCTGAGAGTGGGTAAAGACCATTACAACATTACCAGAAATGTGTGGGTAGTAATTTCAAGCTGTACGATGAGGACAACCAGTTAAAAATAAACAGTTAAAAATAAGATACCAGAGAACATTAGTAGTAATGTAACTTCCTCATTGGCACAACTGTGAAAGCTGCTGTTGTCTATACGTCCTACTATCAGTATTGTACAAAACTATGAAATTAAATCTGAATTGTAGAATTTAGGCAAAAAAAGAGCCAAGTTTTGACTAAATCAGATTTAGGGAATATTTTCAGATTATTTTTGCCTCAATTGGACCAGATTGAAAGAGAACCTATCTTTTTTTTGTAAACTTACACAAGCCCTTTTTATTTCCCTACCAAATTTCCAAATAAACGGTTATTGGGCATTAATTAAATATTTTCCTATGGGGAAAGCCTGAAACCTCATCAGGTCCCCATTGAAGAGCATTAGAGTGGACCATCCTGGAGGAGGTCATGCCTACCTCCACCATGACGTCGCGGGAAGCGGAGAGAGTTAAACAGCACAAAGGAGAGTTGGAGCAGGAAAAAGTAAAAAAAAAAAAAAAAAAAAAAAAAAAAAAAATGATTTTTCTGGCACATAACTAACTAGGGATAATAACTATTACTGTGAGTTTCCCATTAAAGGGACTCTCCAAACAGATTAAGAAGTTCAGCGTAGTGAAGTGCTTTATGTGTCGCATTTTCCAAAAGTGCAGATTTCAATAGAAATTGGCACTTTCATAAGTGAACCTTCGTCATTTTAACCCTGCAAAATAAAACAATCCAGTTTTGTGGAAACATCAATGTTTAAATTGCTGAGTAAAATACAGCATTAGTTGATGTCTAGAAGCACTTCCTCCTCCATGACAGGAGTGAAACTCAGTCTTGTAATCAAATGTCGCGGATAGCAGCCTGTGATTGGAGAAATTAAACCTTTGGTCAATCCTGTGTATCTAAAATCTATTTTCTATATGAAGTATTGGACTGGAGGAGAATGCAGAAGACATCAACAGGCATGTCAATGTCTTTGAAGGAGGAGCAGGCGACTGCAGGGGAGGAGTCCCGATGTAGTACATTTATTTATTAAAGGGGAGTGGACAAAGAGAATCTATTGCCACCCAAAAAAAAAATTATTTTCTGGACTATAGGTTCCTTTCAAGATATGATAAATATCATACAAAGTTTAGACGTCAATCCTTAATCATGTATACATGATTACAGCTTGTCACCAAAACATCATATAAAATGTTTGTTCTTCTGATCCTGAATAAAACTCTTTTCTATTTGCACTACTCTGTCAAGCCTTTGGAATCTGATTTTGAATGTTTCTTGGCAACTTCATACCTGGGGTATCCCAGGCACCAGTCACTTCTGGTATGGGGAGCCAGACGCTCCAGCTAGGAGCCTTTATTAGTGCCATCTCTCTGGCTGACGTAGTCGAGTGGCACCTGGAGGACGCCAATTAAAAAGTAAAACTGTTCTAAAACAATTTAACGTCTTAAGATGGGGGCCAGAAGGTCACTCCAGGAACCATAATCATTACAGATCGCTCCTTTAAAGGCAAACATCAATTTCCTCTCAATTTCTCACTGACCTCAGTTTTTAAATTTACAATGTGGAGAATGCCAATCATTAGGCATATCCAAGCAAAATATTACTTCCCTCTCTGACCCACACATAGTCTTTCCCTCTTATTTTACACTGTGTAACTTTTTGTAAGCACCATGAAACCTGTACATGGTGGGTACTGTTATACTCGAGAGACTTCGCTGAACACAAATATTAGTGTTTTCAAACATTACAACTTATCACAAAAATATCGGCCATGAAAGTGCCGTTTGTGTGAAAAATGCAATAAACTGCACTTTCACAGACAATATTATTGCCGTGATATGTTTTACGGTTTTGAAACACTATTATTTGTGTTCAGCAAAGTCATCCGAGTAAAACAGTACCCCCCTATGTACAGGTTTTATGATGTCTTGGAAAGTTACGGGGTTAAATAAAGGGCTTGCAAACCATATTCTCTGAACTTTCTGCCTGGGTTGTCAGGCAAATCCCTCAAATAAGTCATTTCATGAATTACTAATTATATATATATATATATATATATATATATATATATATATATATATATATATATACACACACACACACACACACATACATACATACATACATATACACACACACATACACCATGCTAAAATGTATTTTGATTTAAATATATATGTATATTAATATCAAAATACAGTTAGAGCGAAAGTATACAGGTATACAATTTTTTTTTTTAAATTAAATTTTATTATTACTATATATATTTATAATTATAATATATATATATATATATATATATATATATATATATATATATATGTAACTTTGAATAACATACACTTTGAATAATAGTGTGTGTGCGCATAAAAAAGTACTTAGATCATACATATCATATACATATATTTATATATATATATATATATATATATATATATATATATATATATATATACACACACACACACAAATGATCTAAGTACTTTAATTTACTTTATTAAAAACTTTATTTAATGTATGTATTCGAGCTGATGTGTACTGTGGTCGTTGCGGTCACCCAGGAGTGATGGGAGTGAGTGGAGGACTTTTTTTGTATTTGTATTCACTTAATTAAACTTTTACTAACTTTTTTTTTTTTTTTTTACAGGCAGCAGGGGGACAGCCTGAGAGTTCAGGCAGTCCCCCTGCTGGCACTGCATGAGCCGGCTATTCCGGCCATGTGATCGCAAGGACCCCGTGATCACATGGCCCTGGAGGACCGGATCGTGCAGAAGGGGGCTGCCTGTGCTCCCAGTCAGCCCCCCGGATTGCGACCGCTGATGTGGGTTTGGCGGGGACCCGGTAAGTCCCTAGGACGGCAGGCATGTTTTAAGCCGCCCTCCGGCGTTTAGGAGCGCCCAAAAAAGAACGGCATTGAACGCCCGCCGTCCTTAATGGTTTAATAAATTCAAGTTATAAAACAAATATTGTAAGGAGTGACTTATGGTTTTAAAGCTAATATTAAGCAAAATAGCCAAACTCGAAAAAATTCTCCAAGTTAGCAATGCTTCCCAGTGCTGCGATTTGAAATTCAATTTGAGTTTCTAACAAGTCCCACTTTAGTGAATAAATATATAATGTATTGAAAAGAGTTAAACACTCCCGGCACCATAACAACTTCCTCTCAATGAAGATGTTAAGGGGCTTTGAGTCCCTGTTTGGCACCATACCTTACAGAGTTCAACAGCTCTCAGACAGGTGAACAGCGAAGTTCTGGAGGCATCCATTATCCCGCCTCCTCTACAATTTGACCACTATGGAAGCATTAGCCTATGGCTGTCAACCATACGGCCCCCGGAGCTCATGAATTTGGCCTCCAGTTAAGGCCCACTGAGTGGTTGTGGGACTCCTGAAGGATCTTAGATCAGATGCCCCACAGCTCTTTAATAGCACACCAGACTGGCCTCTGTCAAAGCATTGGTGTCGCTCCCCCCTTGTTTGCACGCATTTGCATTTAAATGTTACACGTTTAGACCTCCATACCTATGTCAGTGGACAATTTGGCCCTCCAAAACAAATGAGGTTGACACCCCTGCATTAGTTTTTTTCAGCCAGCAGTATGCAGAGAGCATCAGCTAGCTGCTCATCATGAGTAAGGGGTGAAAATTTAAGTTTGTTTACTGGTAATTGGTGGCCAGTGATAAGCTGATGGTCAACCTATAATTCCCACCCATTCACTGCGTGAGCCAATGTTGCCACATTACCCAAAGAAGGAGGAGGAGAAGAGGCAGAGTTGAGCCTGGGGACACGTCTTCGGTGCAGAACCATTAGAAAACAGTTTAACAGTTGAAGGCATGGCAGCGCCAATTTACACCAGGCACTGTAACCAATTCTTTAATCTAAAGTATTTATGCTTTAGAAGATTAAAGGCATTTTCCAGTGCCAGGAAAACAAACCCGTTTTCCTGGCACTGGAGAATACTGGAGTCGCCCCCCCCGCCCCACATTGCTGAGGAGGTTAAAATCCTTTCAGACACTTACCTGAATCCGGCGTCGATGTCCCACGGCACGGGTTCAGGCTCCGCCCACGCTCCTCCCCTTGCGGGGAAGACCTAATGCGCATGCGCGGCACATTAGACCTCCCTATAGGAAAGCATTACTCAATGCTTTCCTATGGGGATTCCAGCAACGCTGGAGGTCCTCATGCACAGCGTGAGGACGTCTAGCATCGTTTAGGTGACCAAAAGCCGTCTAATAAGCCGGAAGTCCCTCTAGTGGCTGTCTGGTAGACCAGTGCTCCCCAACCTTTTTATCGCCGCGGACCGGTAAACGTTTGATAATTTTTTCCGTGGCCCGCTTGTTTTGATTTAATAAGACAAAAAAAAAAAACATATCACATATATTAAAAAAACACGCAGACACATACATAGTCAGAAAATCACAAACACAGTCACATAAAGACAGACTCAAAATTGTGTGTGTGTGTGTGTGAGCGGTGCAGTGTGTATGTGAGGGTGGCAGTGTGTGTGAGAGTTGCAGTGTGTGTATGTTTGGGGCGGTGTGTGTATGGGGGGCAGTGTTTGTGGGGCAGTGTGTGTATGGGGGGCAGTGTTTGTGGGGCAGTGTGTGTATGGGGGCAGTGTTTGTGGGGCAGTGTGTGTATGGGGCAATGTGTGTATGGGGCAGTGCTTGTGGGGCAATGTGTGTATGGGGCAGTGCTTGTGGGGCAGTGTGTCTATGGGGGCAGTGTTTGCGGGGCAGTGTGTGTAGTGTGTGTATGGGGCAGTGTTTGTGGGGCAGTGTGTGTATGGGGCAGTGTGTGTATGGGGCAGTGTGTGTATGGGGCAGTGTGTGTATGGGGCAGTGTGTGTATGGGGCAGTGTGTGTAGTGTGTGTATGGGGCAGTGTTTGTGGGGCAGTGTGTGTATGGGGGGTAAGGAGGCTTTTTTTATATTTATTTAATTAAACTTAATATATTCATGTCCCCCCTCCCTCCTCTTACCTTTACTGTGAGGAGAGGGGACATTTCTTAGTCCCTGGTGGTCCGGTGGGGATTCCCTGGTGGTCCGGTGGTGGTGAGATGAACTCTAGCCCAGTTACAGGGCTAGAGTTCACTCTCGCGAGATTTGGAGCGTTGCCGTGGTTACCGCGGCAACGCTCCAAATCTCGCGAGAGGAGGACCTAGAGGAGCTGCAGGTAAGAGCTCCCGGGTCCTCTCTCACTCCCTCCGCTGCCGGCTGTCAGCACAGTGCCTGCGGACCGGAGAGGGAGATCTCTGATCTCCCCTCCGGTCCGCAGGCACATTGCAGGGCTGGCACTTGGGCAATGCCAGCCCTGCATTAGCCGGCAGGCTCGCACACCCCCGGGCGGCCCGGTACCGTTTGATCCACGGACCGGTACCGGTCCGCGGCCCAGGGGTTGGGGAACACTGTGGTAGACAACCACTAGAGGAAGACTTAACCCTGCAAGGTAATTATTGCAGTTTATAGAAACTACAATAATTACACTTGCAGGGTTAAGGGTGATGATAGTTGGCACCCAGACCACTTCAATGGGCTGAAGTGGTCTGGGTGCCTACAGTGTTCCTTTAACCTCATTACCAAGATCCCTTGGTGTCAGCCTCTTCACAGCGTTTGTGGGTGTAAGACTAATGTCTGCTGGCTCTGTTTGGAAACACTTCCCTAAGCAGGGTACACCTCCCATACAGATTCAACAGCCCTTCAAACACTAACACATATAAGCCAAAGCAATGTGATTTTACTTTCTCATCCCGATGTTCCTTTAAGTGCAAAGCTTGGTGAGGAGACTTTGCTCTATCAACAGAGCCACTCACGAAAGCCATCCATGAATGACGCTATTCAGTAAGCAAATACCATCCACAGTGTAGCAATGAATAGAATCATTGCGGTTTTCTGAATCACATAAACCCTGTTCAGTGTGTAGATTTAATGACACAAATGGGCCAACAGCAATTTATTGCTGACCAACCAACCAACCGAATTCTACACGTTAGACCAGCTTGTCACTTATACAATATGATGGGCGAGGAGACACATTTACTGCACCTTGGCTTGCCTGATCTTCATGGTGTGGGACAACAAATAAAGTGTTACCTGCAGTATAGATATTTAATATGCTGCCAGCAGTAAATAAACCCAATTTTAGTCCAGCAACTCATTATTATATACATATTATATGATATTATTATACATATTGAAGGGGCGGCAACAACATGAATACATTACAGGTCTCCTTAGAAACAGGGTGGACCTGGCTACCTCAATGTAATACTCTAAATCAAAAAATAACACCCCTGCATGTACACAGGTGATCTCCAGCAGGCCACAAGGCTAACACCATGATCCTTATGGTCCAGCAGTGTCTTTCAGAGTTATACAATGCTGTGAGTTTCATCATTTTAAAATTTAACCAGAATACAGGTTGTGTAAACAGCACTAACCTAAGTAAAGGACCATGGGGATAAATCCCCAGCGGATGGTGAACTGGCCGCATTTGAACAGCTGCTGCAAACGCTGCTTACTTTCCTTGCTCATCTCATGCATGGCTACAAGGGCATCAGAAGGGAGGCCGGAAAGCAACGTGCCTTTCACACAGGAAACGCCGTAAACCGAGCCCGAGCTGCTGGAAAGAAACTAACAAAAAAAAAAAAAAAAAAAAAATGCACGCTACACAGCGCCACCTAGTGCTTCCCTTTACTCGGTTAATTTAGAAGGGAGGACGGCCATCTTTTTTGAGGGCATGTTCTATTTAGTGTTTCCCAGAGTGAAAACAATGTTTGAATGCTTTTTTTTTCATTGTCTTAGAACTATAAGATATTCGCTTTAAAGGGTTATGAAATACTGTTTTTGTTTTTTTTTAAGAAATTGAATGCAAATATTACATTATATATAATATTAAGTTTTTATCAGAAATCAAATGCTTAGAAAATAAAGCTGTTGGGTGCATACTTTGGCTAGAGTTTGAAATGGACGTGTGAGCTTGGAGTGCTCACTAACCAAAGCAGAAAAATGGCTTAAACCCAGCTATCTCGAGCACACCAAACACCCAACACGACGGGAACAAAGCCAAAAAAGACCCAGGCTAAATTAAACCAGTATTTACTCCCAGATCAGATCGCCATCATTAGTGGCAGATTCACCAGCATCAACACTGGCCCGGCAAAAAGAACAGGCCGCAGAGAAACCACTAACATAGGCAGCCTTATAAAACTTTACATTTAAAATGACGCAGAGTAAGCACTAACAGAAGCAGCCTTATTAAACTTTACATTCAAAATTACGCAGCCTTTACATGTAAAATGAAAAATCTACTGCATGACCTTCGCAAAGATGTACAATCTGGCGTATCAAGTCTCACCTCGGCATTGATCCAAACTATTAATGACTTAGGCGATTGGACGAGCACACTTGAACAAAAAATGGACGACATAGTGGACTCTCTTTCTATTAAGCAGAAAAAAAATGGCTTATGCAATGTATGATCACATGCTGTAACTAAGTCCCTATTATGTTTGCCCAAGTCATACATTTTAAACACATTACATTTTGTGAGCTTTGAAGTTGCTGTTTAGTGAGTGAGCGAGTACGCTGGATGTTGTATGTTGTATGAATTGGCCCCAGCAGCACCCTTATAATGTATGCATGTTCAGGTGATGTGGCCCGCTTGGTTTCATATAGAAATGTGAAGAGGACTGTCATTGACAGTCTTAGGATTTAAAGTAGAACTGTCCCCTTAAAACTATTTTGTGATATAATGATTCTTTCATTAAGTTTTAAAACCACTGACAGGCGAAAAACTATTATATTGCTACAATAGCACCTTAAGGGGTAAGATATATTAGGCAGCAAGTGAGCAGTCTGTTCTTGAATTTCATGTGTTGGAAGCAGGAAATATGGGCAAGAAAAAAGACCCAAGAGACTTTAATAAGGGCTGGATAGTGATGGCTGGATAACTTGGTCAGTGGATCTCCAAAATGGCAAGTCTTGAATTACATCTTTAGCAATCTCCTTTATCACTCCTCTCCCAAGAGGCATGCTTGTGCAGTTAGGAGTAACATTGCCCTTGCCTGTATGACTTCTTTCTGACCTTTGGGGTCAGTGTAAATATATATGGTAGATGGAATGGGAATGTCAGATATTAATCATAGCATCCAAGACTAGCATGTCTCTTAGATCAGGTTATATTAAAGAGATATAATAATGTTCAGAAAACCAACCACAATTTTATGAATAATTAAGATGTAGATATACAATGGCATACCTCCCAACTGTCCCTATTTAGAAGGGATAGTCCCTATTTTGGGCCCAAATCCCTCTGTGCCTCTTTTCCTTCCTAAAGCCCCTCATTTCTAGGAGCTCCATATTGATGCTGCGCTGTGGATTTACTACTCATTATCTGGCCCAGGGAATGGTGCACAGGGGACTCAATAAGTAAAAATGTTCTAAACTGTTTGACTGTTGGGTCCATTTAGGGTGTGAGGGTGACACTACAGTCTGCAGTATGCTTTAGTGCAGTGGTGTACACACAATCCATGGGGCCTCCCAGTTAAAACTGATCCAAGGGCCCTCCCCCCTCGACCCTGACCCTCTTCCCCCTGACCCTGCCCCCCCCCCCGAACACATATATACAGATACAAACACATACACACAGACAGACCCCCCTGACAGACACAAACATACCGGTACATACACACACACAGACACATACCTACACACATGCAGACATATACATAAAGAGACACACACATACAGAGACAGACACACACCTACAGAGACACAGACACACACATACACACACATGCGTACACACATACAGATACACACACACACATACACACATACAGAGACACACAAACATACATACACACACATACATACACACATACATACATACACACACACACATCCTCTCAGCGGCCTTTGACACCGTTGATCATGCTCTCCTTCTTCAAACTCTTCAATCACTTGGTCTCTGTGACTCTGTCCTCTCGTGGTTTTCCTCTTATCTCTCCCAACGCTCATTCAGTGTCTCCTTTTCTAATGATACCTCCTCCCCTCGCCCTGTCTCGGTTGGAGTTCCCCAAGGCTCCGTCCTTGGTCCACTTCTATTTTCTCTTTATACTGCCTCTCTTGGCAAACTTATTACCTCTTTTGGATTCCACTACCACCTGTATGCTGATGACACCCAGCTATATCTCTCCTCCCCGGACCTCTCCCCTGCCGTCCTGCAACGTGTCACTGCTTGCCTTTCTTCCATCTCTGACTGGATGTCCTCCCGCTGTCTGAAACTCAATCTCTCAAAAACTGAGCTCCTTGTCTTTCCTCCTCCTAATACTGATCCTCCTCTTTCACTCTCCCTTCAAGTTTGTGGTACCAACATCAGTCCATCCTTGCAAGCGCACTGTCTTGGCGTCATACTTGACTCTGGTCTCACCTTTGAGCCTCACATCCAGCATGTTGCCAAATCCTGTAGATTCCATCTTAAAAACATAGCCCGCATCCGCCCCTTTCTTGCACCAGATACTACCAAGGAGCTTGTCCATGCTCTGGTAATCTCCCGCATGGATTACTGTAACCCTCTCCTGATTGGTCTTCCCAAAAGCCGTACTGCACCCCTACAGTCCGTAATGAACGCTGCTGCTAGACTGATTTTCCTCTCTAGTCGTTTCTCTCACACCTCACCCCTCTGCCAGTCCTTACATTGGCTTCCTGTATGCTATAGGAGTCAATTCAAGGTACTAACTCACACCTATAAAGCACTGAACAACTCTAGCCCCTCTTATATCTCCTCACAGATCCATAGGTATGTCCCTTCTCGGTCTCTCCGTTCTGCCCGTGACCACCTCCTGTCCGTTGTCCGCACTCGTACGGCCAACTCGCGCTTGCAGGACTTCTCGCGGGCGGCTCCCTTCCTATGGAATAGCCTGCCTACCGCCATCAGACTCTCCCCTAGTCTTGCATCTTTTAAGAAGTGCCTTAAAACTCATCTCTTTAGGAAAGCATATGGCCTCCAAGACTAACCCTTACCTCACATACCTGTCTCTTGCCCTCTCCTAAAGGGCAGTCCACCTTATTTGATTGCAAATTCCTGTCCTAATGTGTTTTACACCCACCTCCTATAGAATGTAAGCTCGATCGAGCAGGGTTCTCTTCAACCTATTGTTCCTGTAAGTTTATTTGTAATTGTCCTATCTATAGTTAAATCCCTTCTCATAATATTGTAAAGCGCTACGGAATCTGTTGGCACTATATAAATTGCAATAATAATAATAATAATAATACATACACACATACAGATACACACACACACATACAGAGACAGAGACACACACACACATACAGAGACACAGACACACACACACAAAATGTTTCCTACCTTTTGTGACTTTCCCTGGGGTCCAGTGGTGGCTCAGCCTGATGGGAGTCAGAGTTCCCACTCTGACTCCATCCTCCTTCCTCCCAAGCGGCTCTCTGTATTCTGGGAGGAATGACCAGGGCTTTCTCCCAGCGTGTGATGTCATCACAGGGGTCCCGGTCGCGCTGTTAAAGTGCCCAGCGCTGACCGGTCCCCCTGATAATCCATATCCATAATCCATATCCATCGGGTGGCCCTCACAGCCTGGGCCACCCGAAGGACCCCTTAACATGCAGCTGGTACCCGGTCGCGGTGGTCCGCATGGCGGCCCGGACCCCTGGAGTGACGGGCCCAGTCGCAGCTGCGACCCCTGTGACCATGGTATGTACGCCACTGCTTAAGTGGTTATGGTACTTGGAGTGTTCCTTTAATGAAATGTGCAATTTGAACTATGCTTTTACATGGTAATTCACAAAACAAAAACAAAAAAAATTGTTTGGAATACAAAATTCATTTAAAATTTAAGGCCAAACTAGCCAAATGGGAAACATTCTCCACTTCAACTATGTTTCTTGTTTGACTAGTTTGACCTTAAATCTGAAATTCACTTTGAATTTAGTGAATAACCCTGGAAATAACTGGTGAGTAACCCTGGTCATAGGCCTTCTTTGCTTGTTGGCCTAATAAAAGAGGCATATATGATGTCATGGCATAGACGGATTATATGGGTGGGACATTGTGATATCGCACTGTAGGCGAAGTGGGGTTGTGATCTGTGTGGTTTCACACCAAGGACAAAGCGTATGGGCAGGGGGTGCATAAGAGATAGGTATACTGCTGAAGCTGATGGAACCTTCACATTAGCAATATGATTTGGGGAGCTTAGGACGCTGATGCATCAGGGACACACATTTTCATTCAAAATACCCATAAATGGTGTAATTCAGAACACAAGTATGGGGGCTGCAAAATACTACCCATTTAACCAGTGCAACAGGATGTAGTGGTTATGGTGCTTAGATTGCACCTTTAAATGCTTTTATAGGAAACGTTCGGTCAGCATGCAGCGACACCAACTGTCTGCTCATAGAACTGCATATGCATTTCTCTCGTGATTTTCTTTTTTTCAAAGTTGAAAAAAAAAGTTTTATTTATGCTAATGTATGATATATTCTGTTTAGAACGTCGTGTTAACCAGGTTTATATGCAAAACTACAAATGCGTTTATTTAATGACCTCTGAACCCTGTGCCGTGGGTGGGTCCATGTCAGCACTATAAATAAGCGGCGCAGGGAGTGACCCAGTCTCAGTCTGTGCGGGGAAGTTCGGGTATGTATCCTGTCACTGTTATATCGCTTTATTGCTGGGAATAAACCGGTTGCACAATTATCCGTTTGTATGAATTGGCCCTGCCAATGATTGGGTGCAGAGACTCCCTTAAAGCCGGTTACAATGTAATCCGTTTTGGTTAAATCCCCGGATAGGACAGACCTAGTGCAGTATGAGTAAATGGGGCTGGCGGGACGAGTAGTAAAGGATCGAACGTTGTCTAGCAGAATGTTACCGATCGCGTGTTAAAGGGACAGAGTGAGTCCCAGTGCGTTCCACGTGTTTACACTATCAGAACTGCTAAGGAAAACGAAGAGTCCACGCTACAAACCTCCAAAATCGATATACAGTGTAATCAAAGTGGACTCTTCATTAAATAAAACTCCCTTGCATTATTGCTTACTGTGATCCCTTTTTTTTTTTTCTCACCCACTCAAAAAGTTAAGCGCCATTTTGACTTCTTGGTGTAAATGTCTACCAGATCGGACACACCAGCCTGTTAGTATAGACTTTTTCATGTCTGACTGGATTAGTGTGAGACTGTATGTGTATACATAAACACACTGTACGTTATGCCTTGTACTCCTCTATTTAAAATGTATGACCCAATAATTTATTATATAATTCCACTAGCACTCCAGGTGCTTTTATCCAAAATAGCCAATGCTTCAGTCCACATCGCTCTCTCTCCTCAAAGTGTGGTGGCATAGTAGTGATGGGCTTTGTACTTGCTTGATATCATAGAATGGTGGTCTGTGGAAGGTCCTTAGACACCCGATCTTACACTTATGCAATGAGTTACTATAGGCAACTGTTGCTTGCCATTTATTACTGTAATAGACCGTGAACGGGAAATGGTAGAACATCAATGTTGCTAGAGTTCAGGTTCCTTCTTTCTCTTTGGGTTTTTACACTTTATGTAAATAACTTCAGACATGTTCAAAATTGGCTTTTCATAGAGGTTCTACCAGCGTGAAACGCTCTAAAGTGATTTAGGGATTAAAGGAACATTCTGGGCACCTCCTGAGAATTATGTGAGGAGGTGCTAGTATACCATCAGGGGTAAACGGTTAACTTAACTCCAGTATTCAATCCGGTGCGTTGGCTGTCTACATAATTGACTGTTCTATGAATAGGGAGTTACTGATAGACTGTCAGCAGATACACTTGGCCTATCAGCAGCTCTCTTATCCAAGGCTTCCTGATTGCAGACTTTGGGGTTAAACCTGAAATTAAGCTGGCAAAATGGTTATCTTTAATAAGTCCTGTTGGAAGTGAGAGAAACAGAATTGAGTTGCGTCTGTCCGTCCCCCCCTCCATCACAAAATCTATGCATTGGTATTGCTATTTAAGTATATATATATATATATATATATATATATATATATATACCTTTTTTTTTTTTTTTTTTTTTTTTGCAGGTGTCATGTGTAAAGAGACCTGGAATGATCTCCAGCATGTCTACAGCAATCCAGTGGCCGTTAAGGACCCATTTTAAGTTTTTGGCCTTTTTAAATCCTGAGATGTTTTCCTGGACCCCAAGCACAACAATGACACATAAAATGTTGGGTAAATGAATTCTGGACTTTCCTCCGGAGTACAACAGCCCTAGAAATGGAGGTGTATGTAAGTTTACTATTCCCTCTATAACATGGTTAATGTGATGCATGTAGCCTGTGATGAGCTGTGTACTCCTGAAATGAGAATTAATTTCTGTAACTGATGTCATTAAAGGATTTACCTGAGGCTACTTTATCCAGTAAATGCTCAGTAGAGATAAGATTAGCACAGAAAGCAAATGCGTTGGCACTTCATCACGTACTTTTTAAAAGCCGTGTATTCGGAGCTTACACGAGTATAGACATTTATTTTGATATAAAAATTTGGCTTCCACCAAAGTGGACATCAGAGCTGCTAGTCACAGATATGAAACTAGTTATCACCAATCCAATGAGCTATATAGTGAGAAGGAAAGTATCTTGCATCTTTCATGGATCAAATATGGTGTCGAAGATTTTGGGATAAGTGCATGAGTGTCTTGCTACCCCGTATTGGGTAAGAGAGTGAGGATTGTGTAACGTTATCTATGACTTGTCCTGCTTGGCTTTCTGTAGGGATGAGTGCTATGATCACTGGAGGTCTGTCTGGGTTAATTTCCTGCTGGTTCAGTAGGCAAGCTTGTCTGTACCGCCGTTGGTTGCAGAGCTTAGTTAGACAAGGCAGATCCAGCAGGAATACTGGCCAGTTGCACTGTAATTTGTTGGTTAATGCCAATCAATAGGGGAGTAATTGCTGAGGTGTAAACCTCACGTTAACAACCCTTTCCCTGTCATCACAGTGGCAGCCTTACAGCTTGCCTGATGCAGGGCTAAAAGTATAAAAATAGCTCATATTAAGGGCAGTCCTCTTGCCTAAAGTGGGCACAAATTTGAACTCCTGCATTAATAGTAGTAACCTGATTTGATGGTAACTCGGACGCACATTGCAACGGTTAGGGGAAAATGGCCTACTCATGCCACTAATTGATCAGAGGATAGGAAAGTCCTGCTATGGTCACAATCAATGTCTATAAAACACATTGCCATTGGGATACTGTTGGCAATGGAAACTGGTCTTGTGTTTTAATATCGTCCTTTGTCTTTTGTACCTGCAGGTGTTGACTGAAGATCAAGTGCTCTCATAGGCAAGAAGGTAAAGTTTTTTTTTGTTGTTGTTTTTTTTGAAACCTCAAAGCACCATAATGGCTAGAGTACTGTGGTGATTATTGCCTGTTCCTGGGCAAATGAAGTGGTTATGGTGCTTGTTGGATTCCTTGTGAAATTTTAAGCATGCAGCCCTTGATGAGAATTGTACACCTGAATGGGGAGTTAAGTCCTCTATTTGATGTACTAAAGGATTTACCTGAGGCTACTTGCTTAAAATATCATTTTAATGGTGTGATCATTTTTTATTTTTTTCCCCCTCCGATTATGTCTAGTGTATGCTGATTACACTCCACACCACGTTAGATTTATTTTCTTCATTTTGATGGGCAGCAATTCTGTCTGCAGTTTGCGCTCTATTTTATAGGTTGTGGGTAAATTAGCTTAGTTGGGGGGAGATACAGGATTCATGTTAAAATTAAACCTGTTATGCCTGGTGTCTCTTCCCCATCCACGAGCAACTGTTGGGGTCTCTAATAACTGTTTAATGATAAAATAAACAAGGAGGCATAGTGCTGTCCCTGCATCCACCAGTTATTGGTGGGTAGGGGCATGAGGGAGATTCAAAACATCTACCCCATAGTCCTTTTTATTCCAGAAGTTTGGTCCTTAATGGGTTAAGTAAGCATGCAGAATTATTTGACCCCACGGCATTGGATGAGGATAGCATGAGGGATTATCCTAGAACTTTGGGGGGTGATTGCATATGAAGTGTTGGAAAGGGGAGCTCTGCTTCGTGGTTTTTTTTTGTTTTTTTTTAAACCAACCCTCGTGTGCAGTGAGTGAGGTTAAAAATAAAATCTGTCCAGATTTCATTTGAAATGAAATATAAAAACAAAAATTGGCCAAACTGAACCACCTCATGTACAAAATTTTGGCTTTCCCTAATCATTTTATATTTTCTGACAAACCAACCTTGCTATCTGTGCACACGTTCAGCATATTCCTTGTATGTTTACTGAGCAACACCTTTCTTCCTCAAGCAAATATATTTCTATCTAATTTTCTCAGGGGCTAAATTGCAATTACGTGAATAGCTGACTATGACAGTGCTTTCTCTAGGTTTTAAAGAGCTGTGCCTTCTGATCTTTATATTGAATTTAAAAAATAAAAAAATACTAAATTGTGCTCACATGTCTATAGCAGAGGAACAATAGAAACATTGCTATCTTGCATGCCTTACATCTCTTAGGAACACGCTTTAAATTTTTTTATGCGATGCTGTTGTTAATCTGAGTTCTTTTCATTTTCTAGCAGGCCATGGAATGCACACTGTAATACCACGCTGGTCTTGGTCTGAGAAAGTCACTGCCAGGAGAAACCCTGTAATGGTAAGGCCTAAATATCCAAAATAATAGACGTACACTAATATGGAAATAGCCAATGATGATTTGTGTACTCCTGAATATATCAAATTGATGTCTAAAAGGATTTACCTGAGGCTATGCTGTATTACCAGTTACATAAATACTGTATTGACCTTTAGATTTAAAGGAATTAATAAGTTTGTTTGTTTGAATCAGTCTTAACCATCTTATTAAACTCTATATATTACACTCTGCACATGTCATTTTTACTTAAACAGGGGCTAAAGTCAACATTTACTAAATAACAAATTTGCCAGCTATCTTGTCAACTCATTCCATAACACATGGGTTGAGAAAATATACAGGATGTGAGTTTAATGAAATTCCAACAGTCAAAATAAGTATTTCATAAAGATTCTATATTTATGAAATGCTCACCTTTTCATGAAGGTGACAGTGCTGCTCTTATTCACAATAAAAGCCTTTCATAGAGAAGCCAATTCAAATAAGCTAGGATTGGTCTTCTGGAATCTAAAATTATATATATTTTTTTTTATTTTAGGATTTGGTGAAGCTCTGCGTTAAAGACTTGACGACTTGATCAAAGTTCTACTAAAGCTGCTGCAAAACCACTTAAAGTCCTGAGCTCTGTTCAGCATACTGAATGTTAGACATGTAAGATGTAAAATTTATTCTTGAAACAGTCACTGGAGATTAAACGGGTGCTTGATGGGTTACTCTAATCATCATAACCCCTTTTACCTGGATCCTCACAGGAGTCCAGCCGCCTGTTGCGAGCTATAGAAGCCAGATGCTGGTTCTCGGCCAATAAATGACCCTCCTGTGCATGAATATGTACAGAACTGATATTGGACAGCCTGGAACACTGCTGGCCAGTGTACATAGACTCAAATAACAGAAGTGGTTATGGTGTTTGGAGTAAAGCTTTAAGTTGGTTACTTCGCAAAAAGTTGCATTACTTGTAAATGTATTTTCTAACCTCATTACTTGAATTTAACAAATGCGAGGGGCGTGCAAAAGTATACTCTGAATAAAGAATTTGTGCCAACCCCTACCTGACTGTTTACTTTTTTCTCTTGTATTCCCAATTATGACTGAGTTTCACTGTGTTGGGGTGGGGGGGAAATACACGTTTAAAGGGACACTATAGTCACCTGAACAACTTCAGCTTAATGAGGTTGTTTAGGTGAGTGCTACAGCTACCCGGAGCCTTTTTCTTGTAAGCACTGTATTTTCTGAGAAAATGCAGTGTTTACATTGGAAGCTTGGAACACCTCTTGTTGCAGTCAGACGGCCACCAGAGGGACTTCCGAGTTCAGAGGCCCTAAAAAGGCCTCTCGTCCGATGCATTCTGGGTGAATGCATCAGACGGGCTATCAGCACACAGCACTGTGAACGCGCTTTGTGTGCGGACAGCCTGTCAGCACTGCTGTGGGCGTGGCTTCAGCTGACAGCTGAAGCCCGAACCCACAGGGATGCTGTCTGGCCACAATAGTGGTTGAAGGGGGGGGGGGGGGGGAGACCTACTCTCCTCCCCACCCCTGTGCGGCGGGTGGGGGCCCTAAAATTCACAATCGGGGGGGACCTATTGCGGCCCCCACCCCTGTGCGGCGGGTGGGGGCCCTAAAATTATCAATAGGGGGACCTATTGTCCCCCCCGGCCCCCACCCCTGAGCGGTGGGTGGGGGCCCTAAATACAAAGGGGGTGGGGACCCTAGTTAACCCTCTCTCCCCCCCCAAAAAAATCTCCCTACCTACCCCCCTCACCCTAAAAATAATGAGGGGGGACCCTTTAACTAAAAACCTGTACAGAAAAAATAAATAAGATAAAAACAACTTACCATTCGATGTTTTCTTTCTTCTAAAATCTTCTTTCTTCAGCCCCAAAAAAGGGCAAATAAAAATCCATAATAACCGACGCAATAAAAAATAAAAAAACCAGAGCGCAAAAAAAATAATCCATCTTCACCCATGGAGGGCTCCGCGCAGACTGAGCTCCGCAGGGCGGGGAAGGCTTATAAAGCCTTGCCCCGCCCTGCAATTAGGCTAAGAACACTCTGATTGGTGGGTTTAAGCCAATCAGAGTGCTCTTTGTCATTTTACAAGCGTGGGAAAGTTCTTTGGAATTTTCCCACGCTTGTAAAATGACAAAGAGCACTCTGATTGGCTTAAACCCACCAATCAGAGTGTTCTTAGCCTAATTGCAGGGCGGGGCAAGGCTTTATAAGCCTTCCCCGCCCTGCGGAGCTCAGTCTGCGCGGAGCCCTCCATGGGTGAAGATGGATTATTTTTTTTGCGCTCTGGTTTTTTTATTTTTTATTGCGTCGGTTATTATGGATTTTTATTTGGCCTTTTTTGGGGCTGAAGAAAGAAGATTTTAGAAGAAAGAAAACATCGAATGGCAAGTTGTTTTTATCTTATTTATTTTTTCTTTACAGGTTTTTAGTTAAAGGGTCCCCCCTCATTATTTTTAGGGTGAGGGGGGTAGGGAGATTTTTTTTTTTGGGGGGGAGAGAGGGTTAACTAGGGTCCCCACCCCCTTTGTATTTAGGGCCCCCACCCACCGCTCAGGGGTGGGGGGCAGTAGGTCCCCCCCTTATTGTGAATTTTAGGGCCCCCACCCGCTGCACAGGGGTGGGGGCCGGGGGGGGGACAGTAGGTCCCCACCCTATTGTGAATTTTAGGGCCCCCACCCACCGCTCAGGGGTGGGGGGGGGGGACAGTAGGCCTCCCCCCTATTGTGAATTTTAGGGCCCCCACCCGCCGCACAGGGGTGGGGGCCGGGGGGGGACAGTAGGTCCCCTCCCTATTGTGAATTTTAGGGCCCCCACCGCTCAGGGGTGGGGGCCGGGGGGGGGCAGTAGGTCCCCCCCCTCTTATTGTGAATTTTAGGGCCCCCACCCGCCGCACAGGGGTGGGGGCCGGGGGGGACAGTAGGTCCCCACCCTATTGTGAATTTTAGGGCCCCCACCCACCGCTCAGGGGTGGGGGCCAGGGGGGGACAGTAGGTCCCCACCCTATTGTGAATTTTAGGGCCCCCACCCACCGCTCGGGGGGGGGGGGCAGTAGGCCCCCCCTATTGTGAATTTTATGGCCCCCACCCGCCGCACAGGGGTGGGGGCCGGGGGGGGGGGGCAGTAGGCCCCCCCCTATTGTGAATTTTATGGCCCCCACCCGCCGCACAGGGGTGGGGGCCGGGGGGGGACAGTAGGTCCCCTCCCTATTGTGAATTTTAGGGCCCCCACCCACCGCTCAGGGGGGGGGGCAGTAGGTCCCCCCCCCTTATTGTGAATTTTAGGGCCCCCACCCGCCGCACAGGGGTGGGGGCCGGGGGGGACAGTAGGTCCCCCCCCCTTATTGTGAATTTTAGGGCCCCCACCCGCCGCACAGGGGTGGGGGCCGGGGGGGGACAGTAGGTCCCCACCCTATTGTGAATTTTAGGGCCCCCACCCACCGCTCAGGGGTGGGGGCCGGGGGGGGGGGCAGTAGGTCCCCCCCCTTATTGTGAATTTTAGGGCCCCCACCCGCCACACAGGGGTGGGGGCCGGGGGGGGACAGTAGGTCCCCTCCCTATTGTGAATTTTAGGGCCCCCACCCACCGCTCAGGGGTGGGGGCCCGGGGGGGGCAGTAGGTCCCCCCCCCCTTATTGTGAATTTTAGGGCCCCCACCCGCCACACAGGGGTGGGGGCCGGGGGACAGTAGGTCCCCTCCCTATTGTGAATTTTAGGGCCCCCACCCACCGCTCAGGGGTGGGGGCCCGGGGGGGACAATAGGTCCCCCCTTATTGATGATTTTAGGGCCCCCACCCACCGCTCAGGGGGGGGGGCAGTAGGTCCCCCCCTTATTGTGAATTTTAGGGCCCCCACCCGCCGCACAGGGGTGGGGGCCGGGGGGGGACAGTAGGTCCCCTCCCTATTGTGAATTTTAGGGCCCCCACCCACCGCTCAGGGGTGGGGGCCGGGGGGGGGCAGTAGGTCCCCCCTTATTTATTTTAGGGCCCCCACCTGCCGCACAGGGGTGGGGGCCGGGGGACAATAGGTCCCCCCCTATTGTGAATTTTAGGGCCCCCACCCACCGCTCAGGGGTGGGGGCCGGGGGGGGACAGTAGGTCCCCCCTTATTGATATAGTTTTAGAAAGCGAGCTGAGCTGTCAGTCAGACAGCTCAGCTCGCGAACGCGCATTCCGCGCACATGCGCGGTAAAGCGCTCAGGTTCTTCATAGGGCGGCTGTCAATGCCGCTCTATGAAGAACGCGATTGGTGCAGCGCGAAGCCGCGCATGCGCACCACATCGCCCTGACGCTTCTCTCAGAGAAGCGTCCTATTGGGCCCCGCGATTTCGTCATTTTGACAAAAAAGGGGGCGTGTCCTGGCTGGGAGCTCGGCGCTGGAACGGAGGTAAGTTTTTAATATAAAAACACCTCGAATTTTTTTAATTAAATGTAAGTTCATATAAAAGCAAGAAGGAAGGCTGGGGGACCTGTCTTTCTTGCTTTTATATGTAGACTATAGAGTCCCTTTAACAATAAACAACTTCTGAATAAACCATATTTTGTGTGGTTTTCTTTAACTTTCACAGCAACATCTACTCCAATTACATTTACAAACTGCAGCAGCAAAGCCAACTGAGGCAGTGCATAGCTGATTCCTTTGTTCTCTAGGCTCAAATGTTAAAGGAACACACATATTTAGTAATGTATTTACTGCAATGCTAACAAGACATTTGCCTTAGACAACACTTTCCAGGAGATGGCAAAAAGTTTCCCCGATATGCCTTGTTTTATGGGGGCCCCTGGGGTGGGCAGTAAGGGAGTGCTTCCTGCTCAGCTTCCTTGCATGCCCTGCACTGATGCCAGGAGCCATGGACCCCAGGAAAAAGAAAAAATATTCACCAGAATGTGAGTCAGTAAATGTTGGGGTGTGTTAGTCTTAGGTAGGGGAGAGGATATAGAGTTTGATCATGCTTAGGGCAGCACAAATCCAAAATATACCACTGTCTACATTATTAGTGTTCATGTCCTAGTACTACTAAGTATGTGTCCCCTCTGGCGGTTTTAACTTTTCAAGCCATTCAAAGTTTAGTGGAGGTTATTATGGCAACAGTATTTATTAGCCTTTTAGAATTTAAAGGAACACTTTTTTTTTTTCTCTCTCTAAACTTAAGTCCTTACACTCTCCAAAGAAAAGTTTGTCTTTGAGTGTATACAAATTATTTTCATTTGGGGTTAAAAGGGATAAAATAGCCAGTTGCAGTGCTTCTTTAATCAACTGAACCTTTAAGAATTTTGTAAAGATGGAGCTTGGAACAATAGCTGCCAGTTAAGTGATTATAGAGCAATCCCATAGCATAAACAAGTACTGTGGGAGGTTTAGGTAGCAGAAAAGGGATGCTTGAGCACCGTCCTTCAACCTATTCCTGTAAGTTTTTGTAATTGTCTAGTTCAGGGTTTCCCAAAGTGTTGGTTGCAGGATAAGTCCCAGTGGGTTGTGCTGACCCACGCCCCCAGGTACTTTGGAGGCAGGCTGATTAGTTGGGCCCGATGGAACACCATGGAATTTAATAAAGGTAGGACACAGCCCCCACACTCTAACCCCCTCGTCTCCCTGACCCTCCCCGCTCTCTAACCCCACCCTCCCCGCACTCTAACCCCCTCGTCTCCCTGACCCCACCCTCCCCGCACTCTAACCCCCTCGTCTCCCTGTCCCCCCCCTCCCCGCACTCTAACCCCCTCATCTCCCTGACCCACCCCCTAGTTTCCCTGACCCCCCCTCCCCGCACTCTAACCCCCTCGTCTACCTGACCCCCCTCCCCGCACTTTAACCCCCTCGTCTCCCTGACCCCCCTCCCCGCCCAGAAAACATACTTGCACCAGTACCCTCTCTACATTAGTTCCACCACTGGGATAATCAACGGGAGGTGCCTGGATGAAAGAGCGGGACACAGAACTTCTGAGTCTGTGAGTAAGCGGTTGTATGCCTCTAAAACAGATTACGATGATGTGCCAAGTTTCTGCCTCTAAAACTGCCATGATGTACCAAAATTATGCCTCGAAAACTGCCATGATTTCCCAGAATTATGCCTCAAAAACTGCCATGATACACCAATTGTATGCATCTAAAAGTGATTGCCATGGTGTGCCAATTGTATGCATGTAAAGCGGAGTGCCAATTGTATGCATGTAAAGCGGATTGCCCTGGCGTTGCAATTGTATGCCTCTAAAGCGGATTGCCATCATGTGCCAATTGTATGCATCTAAAGCGGATTGCCATCATGTGCCAATTGTAGGCCTCTAAAGCTGATTGCCATGATGTGTCAAGTTCATGCATTTATAGCTGATTGCCCTGGTGTGCCAATTATATGCATCTAAAGCTGGTTGCCATGGTGTGCCAATTTTATGGACCTAAAGTTGACATGATGTGCCAATTGTATGCCTCTAAAGCTGATTGCCATGGTGTGCCGAATGTATGTCTAAAGATGATTGCTGTGGTGTGCCGATTGTATGCCTCTAAAGCAGATTGCCATAGTGTTAATTTTTAGTATATGCATTTAACCCCTTAAGGACCAAACTTCTGGAATAAAAGGGAATCATGACATGTCACACACGTCATGTGTCCTTAAGGGGTTAAAGCAAGTGGGTCTCGAAAAATTAAAATTGTCAAAAGTGAGTCTTGGGCCATAAAAGTTTGGGAAGCCCTGGTCTAGTTTATTGCTAAATCCCCCGCTCTGATATTGTAAAGTGCTACAGAATATGCTGACGCTATATAAACACCAATAATAATAATAATGGGTCACCTCAGTTCCCATTACAACTGTCTGATTTAAATGTCCCTACATTTCAAGGGACCCTAATCCCACACATGATCAGAAACAAATTTGAGGAAAAAAGTACTCATTGGATTTCTACAATTGCTCAGATTAGGAATTATATCACAGAAGAAACATTTTGGGCAACTAGGAATCTTTCATTTAAACAATAAGGTGGGAAGTAGTTTTATCAGAAGTGTGTAGAATTATTATTGGCATTTATATAGCACCAAAAGATAACTTACAGGAACGATAGGTTAAAGAGGAGCCTGCTCTAACGAGCTTATAGTCTATGGGAGGTGGGGTATAAAACACGATAGAATAGGAGATAGCAATCAAATAAGGTGGGAGTGAAGCAGAGCTGGAGGAGAGAGTAGAGTGCTGCGCTTTAGGAGAGAGCAGGGGACAGGTATGTGAGGTACTCTGGGAGGCCATAAGCTTTCCTAAAGAGATGGGCTCTAAGGCACTTCTTAAATGATTGAAGACTAAGGGAGAGTCTGATGGGGGGAGGGGAGGGAGCACCCCAGGTGCCACTCAGTAGGGGGGTGCCAGGCTGCAGGCTCTGTACCTCCTGCTCTCACCGGCGTTTGTGAGTCAGAGCACAAGGAGGGGATTCCCAGCCTGTGTTCTGACTTACACACTGAGCTGCAGGGAGGCTATTTCGGAGTGTACCAGCAGGAGGCGCAGAGCCAGGTTGCTCCCCCTCAGTCACTCTGTACATGCAGGGGATCAGCTCTCTAGATCCCCTGCACCTGCTGTCTGCCTGGGAAGGAGCTGCTGCCCTTGAACCCTCCTAAATGCCAAATGGTAAGTAACTATTATACCCCCCCGTACTATACCCTCCCTGACATTATACCACCACCCTCCCTGCCCTATAACCCACATGCCATTATACCACTGCCCTCTACCCCACCCCCACTGCCATTATACCACCACCCTTCCTGCCCTATACCCCACCCCCCGCCCTATACCCCACCCCCCCGTCATTTTACACCACCCCCACTGCCATTATAACCCCTCTGCCATTATACCACCACCCCCTGCCCTATACCACCACCCTCCCTGCCCTATACCCCACATTCCACTGCCATTATACCCCCACCCCCTGCCATTATAATCAACCCTGCCCTATACCCCCACTTCCCTGCCATTATAACACCCCCTGCCCTAAACCCCCCATCCCCCCTACCATTATACTCCCACCCCACACCCCCTGCCCTATACCCCCACCTCACTGCCATTATAACCCCCCTGCCATTATAACCCCACCCCCCTGCCCTATTCCCCCACGCAATATCACACACTAAGTCCCAGACCCCAATCTACTCCGACCCACCCAGGCACATACAACTGTTCCCCTACTGTCACATAGACACATTGCACACAGGCTCACATTCACAAATTACATGTGCAGTCACACACAATGCACATGCATACGCTGTCACAAACAAATTTTTTTACACAAGGGACAAGGACAGATATATTCTGGGAGGCAGTGAGGTTAGTGCGCACCCTGAAGTGAACCGGCAGCTGGGATAAGATGGCATCGGCATCACTACTGGGAGCACAAGTGAGCTGTGCAGGAAGAGCGCCCAGCAGCAACCGCTAATCACCATGGGGAAGATCCAAGAGCAAGGTAGAGAAGCTGGGTTGACCTCTTAATTACTAAATGTGTGTAAGAATGTGATTTTTGTGTGTGTCTGTGATTGTGTGTATCTCTGTCGTTAAGTGTGTGCTTATTGTGATTGTGTGTCTGTGATTAAGTGTATGTCTGTGATTGTGTGTGTATTTATATACACACACAACCACAGATGTACAAGTCTGTGTGCATATATCTGTGGTTGTGTGTGCTTATAAATGTGTTTAGTAGATAGCTCCCTTATTTGGTGTCCTTCCCACATAAGGATCCCACATAAGGATAACAAATAAGGGAGTTATCTACTAAACAACTGAAAGATTAAAATTAAGTAAAAGGCTTTTTAAAATTTTGATATTTTAGCAGTTTAGTAGACAATTCCCTAAATTAATGCTCTTATGTGAGATTTCCATATTTAAATATGCCAAATTAGGGTGCTCTTTAGATCTAAATATGGCAATCTCACATAGGGATATCAAATAGAGGAGTTATCTGCTAAACAAAGATCGAAGTTTATAGGTGTCAGCCAGCGCAGAACAGGAAATCTGGGTGGCTAGTATGAATTCTATACAAATGTGTTGTCTGTGTGTATATATTTGTGTATGTGTATATGTGCATACATCTTAGCATTTTGCCAACACTACACACAAGCACACCACTGCATTCAAACAACACTACAAACAAACACATAAGGAGGATCCGCCCCGGTTGCCAAATGCTCTAGGTACGCCCCTGCCCGCGAGAAGTCCTGTGTAACGAAAATATACCCCAACACGCAGGATTCAACTAAACAGAAGACAACACAGAGGGGAGATACGTCTACCGGACCTTAGAGTGGCCGGACTCGACGTATATGAGAGGAGTACAGAGTCAGGGGCGATCCGAGGTCAAGGGCACAAAGAGACAGCATAAACTAGGACTAGCTGGGGTCTGGTACACAGTAAACAGCAAGCCGGCAAACAGAAAAGATAAGGATAAAGAGAAAACGTAGTCAGAAACAAAGCCAAGGTCAAGTACGAAGGAACACAACAAGCGTTAAAGGGAACTGAAACAGAAACCACGATAGGGCAAGGAACTAAGGGAAAAAGGTGAGTATATATACCTTAACATCTATTTTGATTGGCCCCTGTCATATCCACGCCCCCAAAAGATAAGTGTATGGGGAGTGTGGGGCAGGGACAGGGACCAATGGGAGGCCTTTGCCAATTTAGGCGCCCACTGTCCCTTTAAGAGCGCGCCCGAGACCCGCGGCGCGCTCTTAGAGTCAGGCGGGACACGTGAACGCTTCTCGCGGTCACTGCCCACCCTCCTGTTACAGCCGTCGGATGAGCCGCACACGGCTCGTGCAGCAACAGGACCGCGCGTAGCTTGAACAGAGGACCCCGGCCGGCCCCTGGAAAGGGTAAGTACCGCTACATCCTGCAAGCGTGAGTTGGCCGTACGTGTGCGAGTAGCGGACAAGAGAAGGTCACAGGCAGAGCAGAGAGACAGAGAAGGGGCAAACCTACGGATTTGTGAAGAGATATGAGGAGCTAGAATTGTTCAATTTTTTTATAAGTATGGGTTAGTACTTTGAATTCACTCCTATAGGATACAGAAAGCCAATGTAAGGACTGACAGAGGGGTGAAGTGTGAGAGAATCGAAGAGAGGAAAATCGATCTGGTGGCAGCATTCATTACAGACTCTAGTGGGACAATACGGCCTTCGGGAGGACCAATTGGGAGAGGGTTACAATAATCATTGCGAGAAATTACTAGAGCACGGACAAGCCCCTTAGTAGCATCTTGCGTAAGAAAGGTGTGGATGCGGGCTATTTTTCTAAGATGGAATCTGCAGGATTTGGTAACATACTGGATGAGAGGCTCAAAAGTGAGGGCAGAATCAAGTATAACGCCGAGACAACACGCTTGCAAGGATGGACTGATGTGGATACCACTAACTTGAAGGAAGAACGAAAGAGGAGGATCAGTATTAGGAGGAGGAAAGACAACAAGCTCAGTTTTAGAGAGACTGAGTTTCAGAAAGCGGGAAGATATCCAGTCAGAGATGAAAGAAAGGGAAGCAGTGACATGTTGCAGGATGGCAGGGGATAGGTCCGGGGAGGAAAGATATATCTGGGTGTCATCAGCGTACAGGTGGAAGTGGAATCGATATAAGGTAACAAGTTTTCCAAGAGAGGCAGTATAAAGAGAAAATAGAAGGGGACCAAAGACAGAGTCTTGGGGGACTCCAACAGAGACAGGATGAAGGGAGGAGGTATCATTAGAAAAGGAGACACTGGATGAGCATTGGGAGAGATAGGAGGAAAACCACGACTGAGTCATAGAGACCGAGTTATTGAAAAGTTTGAAGAAGGACAGCATGATCAACCGTGTCAAAGGTAGCAGAGAGGTCAAGAAGTATGTATGTATTAGTATGGAGTAGTGGCCTTTGGCTTTAGCTGCAATAAGGTAGTTAGTAAATTTGATTACAGTCTCAGTAGAGTGGAGGGGGCAGAAGCCAGATTGAAGAGGGTCAAGGAGAGAGTTGGAATTGAGAAAGTGAGACAAGTCTTTCCAGAAGCTTTGAGGAAAAGGGGAGCAGGGATATGGGATGATATTTAGAAGGGTAGGACAGGTCAAGATGTTGTTTTTTTCAGGATGGGTACTACAAAGGCATGTTTAAGGTCAGCAGGGACAACGCCAGAAGAGAGAGAGCAGTTGAAGATGTGTGTTAAGAAGGGCACAAGGCAGGGGGAGAAAGATCAGAACACATCAGAATTGGTAGAGTGAATATGCAAATTTCCAAAATCTAGTCATGCGGTCTAGAAGGGGAAAAAGCACTTTTATAAAAATATAATACAAATGTTTTTTGGAATTAATATCAAACCGAGTAGACTGACTTAAATAATTCTTCCAGTTCAGCTATTATGACCTTAAATTTGAAATTCACCTTAGTAAATGACCCTGCCATTGTTGTCCTTATTTCTAGCTTCCTTTTAACATAATTAGGAAGGATCAGACGATTCCTCATTCTACTTAAGAGTTTCATGCCACCATATGACATCACACAATGAATAAGCTCTTAGGGACACTGGCATTTCATCAATGCAGAGTCACTTAATCCTCTGCCCATATTTTTATTCCAACACCACAGAGAGGGGAAAGAGCCAGATCAAACAAGTGCCCCTTTGTCCCTCCAGGATGCAGTTGAAAATGATGGAAGCTGAAAATACCAGCTATAACTGGTGTAAATGAACCTTGAGATTAGGATAGAACTTATGACATCTCAGAACAGAGGAGGTATGTAATAGAAATAAAAATTCACATAAAGTACAAGAGACTCATAAATATATGCTTACTAATGCAAGGAGTTATGACCAACAATGTTGATCTTTTGACCAACATTCAAGTAGGGGAGCATCTGGGTAATAGTGACCACAATATGTATTTTGAATGAAACTTGCAAAAGCACATGTGGTATACGAAAACATAACATTTTAAAATGGCCAATTTCAATTAGATAAGGCCAGCGTTACAACATATACAAATATTAGGTACATTTCTCAGTATGTACCATTGGGTAATAAATATAAAAGAAACACAGTGAAAACGATGTGGCTTAGTGGGGAAGTAAACCAATTAAAAATGAGAAAAGGGCATTTAAATGGGACAAAACAGAGGTATCCTATTTAAGATATAAGGAAGCCAATAATGTATGCAAAAAGGCAATTAGACTGGCTAAACTAGAAAATGAGGAAGTGATAGCCAAGGAGAACAAACCAACACAATTAAAAAAAAAAGTACATAAATTCTAAAAACATTAAAAAAATTAAAGCATAGGTACACTGAAAACAGATGGGTGTGCTAATTAATAAAGACCAGGAAAAGGCAGACATTTAAAATAACTATTTTTCTCAGTATATATCAAGGAGGAACCTATAACAAGAGATATGCAAATGATTGCTGCAAAAACATGTAGAAATTTTGTGATTGGATGATTCAAGACAAAATGCTGCAGATGCTAAAGAAAGTTAATGTAAACAAAGCTCTGGGGCCTGACGGTATTCAGCCACGAGTAATTAAGGAGCTAAGGGTGGAAATAAGAGAACCTCTGTTTTTAATCATTCTATTCTTTCAGGAATTGCACCGGAGGATTGGAGAAAACCAGATGTCCTTCCTATATTCAAAAAGGGTTCAAAATCTTTGCCTGGACATTATAGACCTGGGTGCCTAACTTTTGTAGCTGGGAATGTATTTAAAGTGTTAAGGGATAATATTCAGGAATTCATTAGTAAGAACAACGTTATTAGCAATAATCTGCAGGTTTTATGCAATATAGGGCATGTCAAACTAACCTGATTGCATTCTATGAAGAACTAAGTAGAAGTAGAGGGTGTTGCAGTGTATGTGATCTACTTGGATTTTGCCAAGGCCTTTGATACGGTTCAACACAATAGGCTATTCAAAATAAAAGAAATTGGTCTAGATGAAAATCCTTGTTCTTTGTTAGAACACTGGCTTAAAGATAGAGTACACAGAGAGATGTCATAAATGGGAAATTTTAAAGCTAGACAAAAGTGATGTGGTGTCCTTTAGTGTTCTGGTATGGGACCACTTCTATTTAACATATGTATAAATGATTTGGAGACAGGCATTGAAAGTAATATTTTAGTGTATGATTATGACACAAAACTCTGTAGAGTTATACAATGTAAGCAGGATATTACTTTGCTGCAGAGGGATTTAGATAGATTGGGGGACTGGGCACTCAAATGGCAGATGAAATTTAATGTTTCAAAAATGCAAAGTTAAGTTATACACTCCAGGGTAAAGAATGCACAAGCGATACCTAAAATGTTAGTGAATTAGGGATAACAACAAATGAGAAGGATTTGGGAAGTGTTATAGACAACAAACTAGGCAACAATGTGCAATGTCAATCAGCAGTAGCTAAGGCCAGTAAGATATTGTCGTGTATAAAAGGGGCATTAATTCTCGCGATTAAAATATAATTTTGCCTCTTCATAAATCACTGGTAAGACCACACCTTGAATATGCTATGCAATTTTGGGCATCTATTCCAAAGAAGGATATTATGGCGCTGAAATAGTGCCATAATATCAATAAAAGGAATGCAACATTTAGTTAAGAAGAAAGGGTAACAAATTTAAATCTCAATTTAAAAAGAAAAATGGCGTCTCAGAGGGGATATGATGGCATTATACAAAAATATTTGGGGCTGATACAAACCATTGTTTGGAAATCTATACATAAACAGGACTATATACAAGGCATGAGGTAACACATTTAGACTGAAACAAAGGAGATTTAGTCTAAGGCAAAGGAAAGTGTTTTTTACAGTAAGAACAATAAGGATGTGGAATTCTCTGCCAGAAGAGCTGGTTTTATCAAAGTCTATAGATATGTTTAAACAGCAATTGGATGAATAATTGCAAAATAATATAAAGGGATATCATTTTTAAATTGCGGTGTAATACTGGGCCATTTCAGAGCAGTGGGACACCACACACTACACAGTTTCGCAAGCACCCAGACCACATTCACATTGGAAAATACAGGCATTTGTTGGGAGGGGGTGCACTATAGCATATAGAGATCGTAATGTTGTGAAATGTAGAAAATGGGTGATATTCAATTATATTTGAAAGAACAATTGGCAAATTGGATAATTTTGATGGAAATAGAAGGAATGAAGCATATGGCATAAAGGGGTTTGTGTGAGACTATCCCGTTTTATTTGACACATTAAGCATAATAAAAAGGCATGAGATATAGATGATAGTTTAAATATTGTTTTTTTTTTTTTTTTTTTTGCTTTTTTAAAATGTATTTATTTCCAGTGAAGTTAAAAGGAAGTGTATATGGAATAGGGTGGATCATGTATAAAATAATAATAAAAAATAAATTTAACAGATTAGGTGAACATTGGACAGTTAGGCTTAAGTTATCCAACACTTCATGCTAAAACTCATACTACAAAGATTATAACTACAAAGAGAGCTAACTAATTAAAAATAGATTATCACAAGACTGTCAGGCAGGAGTATTCACCGATTCCCTCTGTTTTGTTTTATATTTTTTGGTATAGAAAAAAAACATTGTGTGTCCAGCGATAACAAACAGGATAGAAATGATGACCAAGAGTCCAAACTGTTGAGGTTGTGGAGCTAAAATGACCATGATGAAATGGACTAAATCCATCAGATAATTCATTGAGCTTTGCACACCATTAACGACCCCACGTTCAGATTCTGGTATATTCTCCTGGAGTAGCTGAGTCACTGTCAGATCAAAAGACCATAAACCTATGTATAGAAAGAGCACGATACATAATTAGTACGACACCAAGCTGCACGTTGTAAACCACAAGTAATTATTTCAATACTAAATATTTAGGAAAATGATTAGTATAAAAAATGAATATGTTTATATCGGCCTAGCTATATTTCAAACTGACGCTATCGATTCAGTTAGTTTCCCATTGTTGATATGCTGGGAGATTTGCTGAGTAGAGTAATTATTTAAGGCAGCATTATTCTGTAATATTGCCTGTTGCACAGGTCACATCTAGGATTGAATGTTAAGGTATGAGATAAAGTTAGCTACCGTTAATTGTTTCACAAAGAGCTAAAAGTGACTTAATAATAAAAAATCGATCGGAACAGTGTGAATCAATTTGAGGGGGAAAAAACAAGAAGCAATTTCATTTTAAACCACGGGGTGGCAATCTTCCTTAAATAAATAACAGCAAATACAATAACGAAATGAAACGGAAAGGAAAAAAGAACACAAAGATAATTAGCAGTTATTACCAGTGCTAATTCTATTGATTTATTTGAAGCTAAAAACATTGAGGCTAAAAACACAGTATTGAAGAAAAAAAAAAGCCTAATCTATGCAAGTTTTTTGTTAGTGTTTGTGCCCAAAAACAGTGCACCAAAAGTTGCTAGGTATGTGTGGATGTGTATCACTTCTTCACGCCGAAAGGGGCACAAGTGAAAGGTATACAGTATGCCCTTTAGCTTACCAAATTGTCTATAAACATGGAGGTCACTACATTAGATGCTGAATACTATCCTGCAGGTTGATCCCAGCCACACACAGTACATCTCTTAGGTAATCTTGTCGGAGTAGGTAGTCTGTGGAGATCAATCTCTAATTATCTTTCTATCTCTCTATTCATCTCTGTCTGCTTGGCAGTCTCTCTGCCTGGCTATAGTTTAAATTAAACATGTTACACCCAGGGTAAGCAACCTTTTAGTAGCACTGTACCCAGGGCCGGTGCAAGGATTTTTGCCGCCCTAGGCAAAAGTAAAGTTTGCCGCCCCCCCCCATATGACATCACAATGCCCCATGTTAACTAACGCAAGTGCTGCAGTGCCGCCGTGTTTACATTAAAAGGCCTGCAGGTACAGGCTATAGACACCAGAACCACTACATTAAGCTGCAGTGGTTCTGGGGACTAAAATGTCCCTTTAATGTGAGGTAAATTAGAGATTAGTGCCACGAATAATATACTAGATTGCCTACTTACAATCAGATGAGGATGGTGATGGGCTCTAGCTGCAGTCTGGCTCCACTCGTCTGGTGTAGAACAGGCTCTCTGGAGGCTGTTTGTGTTCTGGGAGAACGGAAAGCAGCTCCATTTTTTTAAAGGCCCTTTACACAGCTCATGGTCTGGGCCCCAGGGTCCACCTTCATGTTCCACCAAATAGTTTGTTCACAGGAGTAGGGGATGTCCTGATATGTGTGTAAGGAATGCATTGTGTGAATCTGTGTTTGTATGTGTAAGGGCTGCAATGTGTGTATGTACGGGATGCAGTGTGTGCGTCTGTAAGGTGTGCATTGTGTCTGTGTGTGTAATGCATTGTGCTTTTCTGTGTGCAAGGGGTGCATTGTGTGTATGTGTGATGGATGTCAATCTCTCCCCCCCTCCCTTGTCACTCTCTTCTCCCCCTCTCCCTCCCTCGTCACTGTCTTCTCTCCCCCCCTTGTCCCTCTCTTCTCTCCCCCCCTTGTCCCTCTCTTCTCTCCCCCCCTTGTCCCTCTCTTCTCTCCCCCCCTTGTCCCTCTCTTCTCTCCCCCCCTTGTCCCTCTCTTCTCTCCCCCCTTGTCCCTCTCTTCTCCCCCCTTGTCCCTCTCTTCTTCCCCCCTTGTCCCTCTCTTCTTCCCCCCTTGTCCCTCTCTTCTCCCCCCTTGTCCCTCTCTTCTCCCCCCCCTTGTCCCTCTCTTCTCCCCCCCCCCCTGGTCCCTCTCTTCTCGGCCCTCTTGTCCCTCTCTTCTCCCCCTCCCTTGTCACTCTCTTCTCCCCTGCGTGTCCCTCTCTTTTCCCCCCTCCCTAGTCACTCTCTTCTCCCCCCTCCCTAGTCACTCTCTTCTCCCCTGCGTGTCCCTCTCTTCTCCCCCCTCCCTTGTCACTCTCTTCTCCCCTCCCCACTCTCATTCCCCCTCCTAACCCCGTCAATTCCACTCCCTGTCAATTCCTTCCCCCCACCTGGTCAATTTATTTCCCCCCCTTTCAATTTATTCCCCCCACCCTGCCTGTCCATTTATTCCCCCCACCCTGCCTGTCCATTTATTCCCCCCACCCTCCCTGTCCATTTATCCCCCCACCCTCCCTGTCCACTTATTCCCCCCCTCCCTGTCCATTTATTTCTTCTCCCCTCCCTCTCCATTTATTTCTCCCCCTCCCTCCCTCTCCATTTATTTCTCCCTCCCCTCCCTCTCCATTTATTTCTCCTCCCCCCTCTCTCTCCATTTATTTCTCCTCCCCCCTCTCTCCATTTATTTCTCCTCCCCCCCTCTCCATTTATTTCTCCTCCCCCTCTCTCTCCATTTATTTCTCCCCCCTCCCTCCCTCTCCATTTATTTCTCCTGCCCCCCCTCCCTCTCCATTTATTTCTCCTGCCCCCCCTCCCTCTCCATTTATCCCCCCCTCCCTCTCCATTTATTTCTCCCCCCCTCCCTTCCTCTCCATTTATTTCTCCCCCCCCCCTTCCTCTCCATTTATTTCTCCCCCCCTCTCCTTATTCCCCCACCCTCCCCTTATTCCCCCCACCCTCCCCTACCTATGTTGTAGCGTGGCCGAGCTCTGTACTGTCCGCGGGTACAGGGAGCTTTTGTTTCCTGTACCCGGCCGTTAGTCCGTCCGTGTACAGGAGACAGATGCTCCCTGTCCCGGCGAATCATACAGGGCTCGGCCACGCTACAGTGAGGGAGTGACAGGAGGGAGCGCTGAGCGCTTCCCTCCTGTCAGCCCCTCTCCTCATGCTGCGCCCGGGCGGTGCGGCCTCATGGACGCACCAGCCCAGGCGAAGCTGCAGCCGCCTGAGGCGCTCTACAGAGCGCTCGGGCGGCTGCAGCATTAGGAGGGCCGGCGCTCCTGGCGGCGCCCCTTCCCAAGGGGCGCCCTAGGCGGCTGCCTAGTCCGCCTTAATGGTAGCGCCGGCCCTGACTGTGCCAAAAAGAGATCTTGAAGTCCCTCACCGTTCCGGTTCTATTTTTATAAATTGATCTGTTGTATATGTGTATGTTGCTGTATTCTGCTTGTGTTATTTATGGGTACCTCCGTTGCTTTGTTGTGTTGTATTTGTGTGTATGTGGGCTGTAATATTGTATATGTTCATGAATAGTTTGTGGTATTTTGTGTAATACCTATGAATGTTGGGTCTGGATGATAGGGCACATAGTTTGTTTGGTGGTGTGAGTATGTGTGGGAGTGCTTGTGTGATTGTGTGCATGTATTTTGATTTCCAGTGGTGTTGTGTTTGTGGGGATTGTGTGTGAGCTGTTTGTATTATTTGTATGGGGGTGGTATTCTTTTGAAGCTCTGTGTATATTTAGCAGTGTGGGTGGGATATAATTTCTAATTAGTGGGGTAATAGCTGCTTGATCCAAGGAGACATCTGACTGCTATTTTGGGGTCAAGAAGGAATCTTTTCCTAGTTTGTTGCAAAATTGGAAGCACTACAGACTAGGTTTTTTGCCTTCTTTTGGATTAAAAACATATGTGAGGAAGGCTGAACTTGATGGACGCAAGTCTCTTATCAGCTATGTAACTATGGTTTTCCTGGGGTTTAGTGGGGATCAGGATGGCCAAGTACAGACCAAGGGCACTAGCTGTGATAGCCAATGTGGGCTGTTCTTCTCCGGTGTGGATTCTCATTCACAAGTGCTGGGAGGAATTGATCTGAGATCACTTCCTCTACTTGATGCAATGCATGAATTGAGGATTGTTCCTCACCACCTGCAGTCACTGCTCAGTTTGCACTAGCAGATATCTGAAGTGCCACTGCGACTCCTGATAGGCCAGAGCCTGTTTATCTCTGACAACCCTGAGTGTCATGGATGGCACTCGTGCCATAGGTGGCTGACCCCTGTGTTACACCAAGACTATTGAAACATCTCACCAGCCAAGGTCCTTCAACATTTAAAATGTTCTTAAGTACATCTTAAAAGGTACCTGTCCCACATTATTATATACTACATTTTATACTATTTTGAGAGCACAAGCACTTTATGATTGCAGATTTGCTAGCAAATGTATTGATTGGGATTGACTGATAAAGGAGAGCAGAAAAGAACTCATACGGCCCTTCTGCTTTCTACACATGGCAACCACAGCACATGTGTTTGCTGTTGTAATTCCCAAACCCATAAAGCTGAGAACATGACGGTGCTGAATCATAAAAAAAAAAAGAAGTGAATTTATATCTAAAAAATTTACATGCACTTAAGGGGAAGAACTTATATTATAGTGAACCCGTCATGACAGATTCACATAAATTGTGGCTATCAGAATTATTGAGAAAACTTATGTATAAATCTTCTCCCTTGTCACGCCTTCATGTATTGGGTAAATTACTATCCGGTGATGGTATCTGATCGGCCAGCATCATTATAATGTTTTCAACATGATCACACTAAAAACAGCACAACCATTTTCTGCTTGTAATTAAGTCGAAGTTAAAAACAGTCGTCATCATGAATTATACAATTAATATTACAAGGTAAACTACAAACAAAATGACTCTACGTGGCCAAAAAGGTGACATTTTCTCTTGCCAATATGTAGTGGAAATGTTGAGCCCCGACGTGCATTATCAAATTTGCCATATTATTTTGTTGTTGCAATGCTTTCTGTTTAAGAATGCTTATTTGTTGTTTATTTGCTTTGATCAATTCAAAGGACTGTGTATGCCCCAAAGCCACTTTATCCTAATGAAGTGATTTAAGTGCATTGATGCTGACCCTTTTTATCTGCCAATGTAAAACACTGTCATTTCTGAGAAACAGCAATGTTTACATTTGCTACTAAACACACATTTAGTAGTTGTCAAACAGACAGCCACTGGAGGCGCTTTTTCAGTGTAGACCTTAATGTTTCGAAGGTCTTCTCATTTGGCATTATCAAGCTTTGTTCTCTATATGAAAGATCAGTCAAGTACAGTGATTGCAACACATGCACCGTATGTCCGCAATGTTTCTTCATGAGAAGCATCTGATTGCACAAAAGTCGTCATAACTGATGATTTCACCAGAGGCAGAATGGCTCTAGAGAGGAGTCTGTCACAGCACTGGATAACACGTACATTTTATGGCAATATATTTGACTAACCGGTTTGTATTTCAATTACTATAGTGTTCCTTTTAGAAATAAAGAGATTTATTTTTAATGTTAGAGTGTTCCTTTAATGATGAATCGTTAATATAAGTTTGGTTACATTGCTTCACATGTCATCAACTCAGGGGAGATGGATGTGGTGTTATATCTGCTTATGCACATTATTTAACACATTATAATGTTCATGATAAATTGTAATTGATGGTCCCGGCAATTGATAACTCTTCTTTGGTAGAATTATGGTCACTTAAGCTTGACTGATCAACATAAAGTGCCCTTTTCACAGAACCAATCATGGTAAAAGAGTTGTCAAAAAGTAGCGGAATGTGTTGATAATTACCAAAAATATATTATCATTTTCCCATTGTGTATTCTGCAAAACGTTGTTTATGTTTTTAGTGTTCTATAGTTGTGAGATAAGAGAATTTGTTTAACCCCTTAAGGACACATGACATGTGTAACATGTCATGATTCCTTTTTATTCCAGAGGTTTGGTCCTTAAGGGGTTAAGGGACAAAAAAGTATGTAAATGGATTGAAGAAGGGATGAACAAAAAATAAATAAAACATAAAATGGATTTCAAAAGGGGGTGAAAAAAGAAAAGAAATACATAGTTCAGGGGTAGGAAAGCTTTGTGACTTAGATGTTCTGGACTACAGCCATGATGTTGGAAATGCATCAAGGGATAGGTAGTCCACAACATCTGTAATGCCGAAGGTTGCATTCCCCCTGATACAGGTAAATGGACTAAAAAGGGTAACAGAACAAATTAAGCAACTGTGAAAAACTGGTTGAATAATGAATTAGCTAGAAATACAAAAGGTATCTCACTTACCAACTCTTGCTAATATTACTCCTGAGAACAGCAGTATGATTGAGATATAGGAATCTGGGTTTTCGCCTGCATGTACACTCTCAAACAGCACAGTGTTATTAGTCCAGTGAATGGAAGAACGGTCTGGGAGGATGGGTTGGTTGATATTCCCTTGAGAAGGATAAATATGAAGCTGGTTCTGTTGATGCTTTTCAGTATTTAAAGATGAGTTCATGCCCACGAGAATAGAAAAAATACCCAAGTCAAAGGGACTACCCGCAGCAAAGACTGAAAATACACAAAGCATTAAACAGCCAACATGAAGGCAACTGGATATGATTCCAGTGACCACTAAGCCATAACGTCTCCTTAGCTTAGTAAACAGAAATGTGCCCATTAATCCTGAGATGGCTGACACGGCCATGAGTATGCTAAGCAAAGATCCACTTATCCCCTGAGTATAGGCATAACCTGTAGTGATACAGTCAAAGCCGAGGACTGTGGTATACAAAAAAGCTAACCCCAAACCGGCTAAAAAAACAGACTGTCTATAGTATGATTTCCAGCCATCTGTACATGTATGCAGAATGCGTCGGATCTTCTGGAAGCAAGCAGGGATTGTTGAACTCTGCTGTGCTGGTGGCTCTGGATTCTGTGGCTTGTCTTCATTTGATTCATCAGGTATGGCTGGTGTACTAATGAAGTCACCTAAGGGCGAGCAAATAGGTAGGTCACCTAAAGCAGATACAAAATAAATATTATTACTATTATCTATTATGTACAAACGAATTTTTATTGACATGTTATAAAGGGGCTACAAGACAAAACAAAACAATGTATTTAGACAAAGTGTCATTAAAAACAACATTTCCTATTTACACCACTAAAGTAGGTTTACACAAAGTGGTAAGCATGTAAGCAATGAGATTACAATCAAAAAGGGATAATGGTGGTTGAAACAAAAGCGAACAATAATTCGAAGATCGTTTGTATATTTTTATGTACCTTTGGTCAAATGATTAGTTATCTGACCTTTTCAAAATCACAATTTTGGGTGACATAGGGTCAGATAACTTACAAAGTACAAGAAAGATGGCTGCCAGAAATGGCTTCCCTTAGGGAAAATAGGCATGGAATTTCATTTAAAAATGTAATATACATGAATTAAAAAATAAATAAATAATGATATAGCATGTTATAGCATAAGGTTATATTCAGATAAAAATGGAATGGAATAACAAATAAAAAAATGTTGATGACCGTATTCCTAAATTAGGGGTGGGGAACCTGCGGCCCACCAGATGTTTTGGACTACATCCCTCATAATGGTCTTACAGCCATAATGCTCGCAAAGCATCAAGGGAGATGTAGTCCAAAACATCTGGAGGGCCAAAGGTTCCCCATCCTGGCTTTAAATCAAAGAAGAGGCAAATTCTGGACTTGCCGCTATCGCCCTATGTTGCAGATGCTCATAGCCATGTCACATTATTCACCTTACCTTTTATGAGAAAGGATGTCTACACTAAAACCAGAAGTTGTCACTTAAGCTTTTGTTAGACATTGTCACATGAGGGTTTGTTAATGCATGTAGTTCATTTTTTTTATAGTTATTTTATATATCACCACATGTATATTTGATTTATTTTACTTAAGTGAGCATGTGCAGCCAAATATAATTTGTGAGTCACGCATATGTTTTTCCCTTCTGAAAATGTACAATATTTTATTTTTATATACCTTGTACATTAAGAAGCTCCAGCTGATGCTCTATATAATGCTCTCCTATAGATTGTTGTGCTTTTACAGCCAGCTGAGGTACCATTTTATAGACTCGGGAAAGAAATATAAATTCTACAAGCAATGAGACCAAGTTCCAACCAAGAATGAAGCCACATCCAACCACATTAGAAGCCCAAGTCATGACCTGGCCCACTGACAAAGGGGCAAAGATATTAATGACTTGATCCATCCGTCTTACGGTTGCATTCATTCCTAGTTAAAAAAAAAAAAAAAGTAATACATTAATGGAAATCAAAACTGATCACATTAACACAACATATGATGGAGATTTTTTTTGGACATTTAAATATTAAATTTATATAGTATACCATAAAACATTACCTTTACCATACAACACTACTAGAAATGTATGCTAAATACGATAAAAGGGATAGGGAAAAGTGAGGAAAAATTAAGATGGGAGGACAAAAAGGAAAATGCTTCTGTAGAGGGATAGATAAAATTGGTATCTTTATAAAACACGACTCGTCTATGAGATACAATTACATTAACTGATCTAGAATAACTGCGCCTACAATACGAAACTTGCAACAAGATCTTTATCCATACAGGATACACTGCCTAATACGTCACTTTGCAGTTCAAAGATATTTCTGTAGAATATATTCTATATCCTTGGGAGGAACATAAAATTATATTTCCAATTATGTAACTACTACATACATGCTGAGTATGCAAATAAAGCAGTTTTTTTATGGTGCTTGGAGTTTTCTTGTAATAAATGTGTTATAAACAATAGTTCAAGGGGGGCGGAGCTGACAGCCGAACCGACTGGTCGCACTCACCGTGAGCTCCACAAGTTTTCAGCACAAACTACTAAAAACCGACTATATTTAACTCCTACTCACTTAAACAAGCCGTGCTCACCGGGTCCGATTGGCAGAAAAAACAAAAAACAGAAACTTGAGCAGCCCCGGCACGAGCATCGGGGATCTGTGGCGGCGCGCACATGGCGCCCCGGAGCATGATATGGCCTCATACACCGACTAAAAAATCAAATATACAGGCACTCTTTTATCCGTATTGGTGCAAAGTATCCAGGTAGCCCATTAACCTCCTAATAATCAAAAACCAATAAATTATACTGCACTCAAAAAAGTAGAATATAATGTTATATTTAATAATTAATGGATTTCATAGGTATTTAAATATATAAAAAAAATGTGAAAAATAGATAATTTAAAGCGAATAAATCCTGTAGTGACCAATATGATTTCATGTGTAAAAAGATCCTTACAAGAGCTGACTAATATACAATAAATGTTGAACTCTATAGTATCATGAAAAAGTATCAAGACAAATCGCAATGACTGAGAATTATTTTCTCTTTGAAGATAAATATTATAAACAAGTAAAAGGGACCGCGATGGTCTCAAATGTAGCTCCTACATATGCCAATATCTACATGAACAGATTAGAAGAAATACACATATATACCGCCCCATTATTTGAGAAATGTCTTATGTGGAAGAGATTTATTGATATATTCGTATGCTGGGGGGGTACGAGAGTTCAGTTGGATACTTTTTTTTGACCAACTGAACTCTCTAGACCCCAACATTAAATTCACCATGACATGTGACAGGGAAACTGTTCCATTTCTTGATACTCAAGTACATTTGATTGCGGACAAACTACACACGAACATTTATACTAAGCCCACGGATAGAAATAATCTCTTGGAGTAAAAAGAATCATCTCACAGGAAGATCAAGTTAACTCTGGGATGGAATTTATGTGTAACAAGTTTATACATAGGGGCTACCCACTGGAATTAGTGGAACAACATAAAAGTAAGGTATTAAATATGGATAGAGATAAGGTGCTTAACCCTATTGGTACAAGGAATCTTTTCACTATATCGTCAAACTTTTGGAAGAGTGAACCACTAACTTCTGATTATCTGTTGCAATACTACTCCTTTAAATATAAAACAACTTGAGCCCTATAACTATGAGAAAAGGTATCGAATAGAAATAGATACCCTTCTTGAATACTAACTATTACCTTATATATATAAAAAAATTTTAAAAAAAAAATCTCTCTAAATTATTTTTTCCCTGAGATAGTGTTCTCCCACAAAAAAATCATCAAATTGGTGACCTTAGATTTAATCTTTGAAGCATTTCTGTACCTTAGATATATTTGGGAAGGTACAGGAGATAGTATTCAGATATTTCATAATACCCTTCTGTATATCCTGCAATAATTTGCAGGTCATTTCATGTATTACTGTTTTTATACACATATATAGGATGTAAAGAGTACTAGCAGTTAGCATTTATGTGTTTTTTATATTTATTTGTATTCTTGTTTTGCATTTTCTACACCCTTCTGTATAAATTAGGGTGAAACTGGCAATGTGGTAATTGTTTACATTGATATGTGTGGTTGCACACCGCATAGAATATGGATGGTGCAACTTCAAACAATTGGACACATAAGAATCAGAATTTGCCACATTGGCCTCCAGTATAGCGCATATGAGCGCACTCAATGGGAGACGCATGCGCAAGTGAAATAGTTACACGCATGCGCATACTGGGAGCAGCACGTTATGTGCGTCATGACGTCATTCGGGCGCGAACAAGCGGGCGCGCCCAATTTCTACATAAATGCGGACACATTACTCTTCTCTTTACCTGCACAGGGCCACTGAAGGGACTGAAGGGTCCCGAGCGCGTAGCCCGACTTCTCAAGAGTCTGCTCTCTTTATACATCTGACCAGGACCTGCCAAGGACGTGCAGTTTTTCATCAAACAAGAAGGAACAGTTCTGATAATTTGGACAGCAAAGTATGGAAGCTTCACTTGGAATTGGACTTTTTTCCAACAGGACATATTGGTGAGATCCACCTAAATACAATAGTGTGTACACACTGGGACTGTATATACATTTTTTCTTTTTACTTTTTTCTTTTTTCTGCATTTTTTTTTTTATTTTTCAATTTTTTATGTTTATATTTTTTCTACTTTTTTTCCATTATTGTATGTATCTCCTTGTTAGCATCTGTCAATATTCCAAATTTGGAATTTTTCATGATACTATAGAGTTCAACATTTATTGTATATTAGTGAGTCAGCTCTTGTAAGGATCTTTTTACACATGAAATCATATTGGTCACTATATGATTTATTCACTTTAAATGATCTATTTTTCAAATTTTTTTTTTTTTTTTTTTTTTTTTTTAATTCTTTATTTTTGTTGTGCACATATATATCACAGGCAGGTAAGAGGTGCCCCAAAAGCAGTCCTCCAACATATCCCACGCTCAACATGCGGGGCACAAGATGAACAGGCACATTTTATAATATAATATTAACCAGTAGAGACAGTCGCTTGTGTAGGTAGCTAGGTAGTTAATTCAAGTTAAATCAATGTGGTGACTATGCTTTTGATATCTAAACGTTAGTAACATCGCTTTAGTGCTATTAGTGAACAAATCCGTTACACGTATTTTGTATGAGTAGAGCAACGCATTATGAGTAGGCATTAAGCATGCATCGATTAGCAGTAGGATACAGTTAGCTATTATGCTTTAAATTGCTAAACAATGCTAGCACATAGGATATATCATGAAGAAGAAAGAAAAAGAAAATAATCAAAAATAAAATAAAACAGCGCTTGATAACTAGTATTTAAACAAGCTAGTGTCATTATCCTTGTCATGGGACTGCTACATGCAATGAGAGTGTAAGAGTGACACTAAAAGAGAAGTACAAGTGACCAAAGGAACATGAAACTCAACTAAATAGTGAGTTTGGGTGTCTGATCAAACTAGGCATGCTAAGATTAGTGTCGCCCAAGCTGACAGCGGAGGTGCTGGTTGGTGAAAGCATGCGTCGTCTAAAGTGTGGTATGTGTGGTATGGAGCGTACACACTACATCATGGTTGGGTGTAATAAAAATCAGAGGCATTAACAAAGAGGGAAAACATAAGTTGGTGCTTAATTAGATTAGGAGCTTATCATATATTATACTGTGTTAAGTCTGCTGTTCAGGTTAAGTGGTTAGTAAAGTTCCATATGTGTTGCAGACAGTGTGCTGAGTTCGGATGTGTGTGTAGTAGCCTGGCGGCGGGCACGGAGTGCGGGCCCATCAGCCTATTCCTCTTGTCGGGTAGGGTCCTTCTCTGCCATCCACAGCATCCCCGCCAGGATCCCACCCTCCAGGCCAAGTGCTCAGGCTGGTACGCAGGGGGGTCCGCGAACAGGAGGATTGTCCCGTAACAGAGTCTTGGGTGTGCCTGTCGCTGGTCTTGTGCCAGCCACGGCTAGAGTAGCAGGCCACTTGGGCCGGAGGGCTACATTGGGGCACGATGTGCTTGGCTGGACTGTTTTGGCGTGATCTGCAACGCACGAGAGGGCCATTGTGATGAGGTGTAGGCTTAAATTGCTTCTTGTGTCTGTTCCTCCATGGCGTTTTTCCTGAGTCTCGTGGTGAGTATTTGGGTAGACGGTGGTGCTGACCGGCCAGGTGGTCTCGTGGCGTTGCGCTGCGGCTTGCATGCTTGGTGATAGGCCTCTGAGCTTTAGGTGTATTTCTCAGGGTGCTATAAGGAGTGGTGGGCTGAGGTTGGTCCAGTGAGTGAGACCAGGTTAGGCTCCGAGTGGCTCCCTGCTGGCTGTGTTGCCTCCGCTTGCCATCCAGCCTCTGTGTGACTTGTTTAAGGCCTGTCTGGCTTAACTTCTTGTAAGTCCGTAAGTTGCTTTGGGTTGGTTTTGTCATGGCACACTGTACCTCTTTCTGTTGGGTCAGTTCTCTATATTTAGCCCAGAATGCATCAAAGGCTTTGACGATGCCGTCCTCCCCGGGTAGCCCTCGTTTTGGGGGTTTGGAGTGAGATGGGCCTTGGTTCGGCGGCCATCTTGGCTTCCCCCGCGTGGAAGTGTAACTCTGCAGGGCCTCTCCGGCTAGGACGGGGTGAGTATTTCTGCGCCTTATGGTGGACCAGGATAACCCCCTCTGGTCCATGGGGGGAGGGGAGCAATTACGGGCTCCACAGTCGGCCGGAGTGCAAGGAGAGCGGCCGTCTCCCCCTGCCTTGGCCTCCCGTAGGCCGCATGGTTGCGTCATCGTGGAGTTGCTGACCGTCAGCGGATTTTACCGCACGCACTGTGTCCCCGAGCTGTTTGCGAGTGCCCAGTAGGTGAGTGGGGTGGTACACAGTTAGTTTTGGCTGGGTAGTCAGGCGATTTCCCGGTCTTGGGCCCAGAGCTCGGGTAGCATGCGACCGTCCGCTCCTGCAGTCAGGCTCCGCCCCCTTTTCAAATTTTTTTGTATATATTTAAATACCTATGAAATCCATTAATTATTAAATATAACATTATATTCTATTTTTTTGAGTGCAGTATCATACACCGACTACTTCGAGGAGTCAGATGAACAAATATCGGACCCTGAGGAACCATGCTCACCCACTAAGCAGACGCCACCGCAGCCCAAACAGCAGCCGGACTCAACCCCGGTAACGAAAGCAGTAATGCAAGAACTGCTGGCGGAACTCCGTCGACACATACAGACGGACGTGGCGGACATATAAAAGGGACATACAGGGCCTTCGTATGTCTCCCTGGACCACATGGTCTCCCTGGAGCAGGATACCCGAAACCACACGCAGCAAATAACCAGGCTGCAGCAGGAAATAAAATCACTGCGACAACAGCACATGGTCTTGGACCTAAAGATGGCGGCAATGGAGGACGCACGCCGCGCTCAAAATATTAAAATAAGGGGCATAGCAGACTCAATACTGGACGCAGAACTTCCACACTACATGAGGCGCCTGATGACCGCACTGCTCCCACCGAGGCAGGCCAAAGGACTGTGCCTAGATGGGATATTCAGAATCCCCAAACCGGCAACGGCCCCAGCAGCGGCTCCAAGGGACCTAATTGTTAGGTTCCAGAAGCAACAAGATAAAATGGCTGTCATGACCGCCATTAAGGACAACGCACACCATATGTTTTCGAGGGCATGGCCCTCACTTTTTATGCAAACTTATCCAGGGGAACCATGGCCTGGCGAGCATCCCTTAGGCCTTTTACTTCCCTGCTACACACGCATAACATCACTTACCGGTGGCGCTCGACCCACAAGCCCCAGGTGACCCACGGAACAGCTACTATCTCGATAACAGACCTGCAAGAAGCGAAGACACACCTCTCTACACTGGGCCTTCCAGCAGACCTGACGCAGCAACCCCGCTCAACTTCTCACCCCCACCAATGGAACCCGGCAACCTCAGAGACATTTGTCCCAAGGGGATCCAACCACGCGACACAGACGACGGCCCCGGCCTGACTACCCCTTGCGGGCCAGCAGAGCCACGCCAACCACCCCAACTGCAACCCTGGGGCTGCTGGAGGACAGTACATATTTTGTTGTTAATCTGTTTTGTTCGCACCTTTTCCACTGAGGCACCCACACACCCTCAGGGACACCCCTACAGCCATATAGCACTTAGCCACACATAGCCCTACCGCACCCATGACCTTCCAAGAGGCCAGGATAGTGGCCCTCACTCAACACCATCACCTACCGATACTGGTTCCCACGGCCGAACCCCGAAGGGTGAGGCTGGGGGACACGTAGAATACTCCTCATGGACAAGGCAGTTCGCCTCCCCCACTAGTGCAGCTAACACCAGGATACACAACGGAGTACTAGGCAAATGTCCACTAATCTCCTAGCATCCGCTCCACAGACTACCACCCTATTGTCCAGACACCTCGTCTTTCATACACCCATGGCTTACTCTGTGACACTACCAAATAAGAGTTGAGCCTGCTGACAGCCATACTCCTAGCACACGGGCATAATTGGTCCTTAAAATTTTTTACTTTATTGTTTTTCATCTTTAAGAGTAGCACTAGTTGTCCGCCATACTCATAGCAAGCATGTGTTGCAAAGCTCTACCGCCTTTACTCTCTCACCTTGTGGTTACCACCACGTAAGGTGCTATACTGCTCTAGCCCTCACCACAGTTATCTGCAAAAATCATAGTCATTAGCTAAGACGTGCTGTTGAACACAGCATGCTATGCAGGATGAAACCACTGACTGAACCAAGCAATTAACCTCACATCTCTCAATGTAGCGCCATACATGTTTAACCTGAATACCTAACCTTAAAAAATTTGCATTGTCTATACTGCCATAATGTTGTTTGTTTTTATTGTGGACCACCCAGTTTGCCTCAGCTATTGTGGCAGAGCAAACACGCTTGTTACTCACTTGCACGAACAAAATAAAGAATTATAAAAAAAAAAAAACAATAGTTCAAATCATATTAAGACATTATAACACAATATCTTTGTTCAAATAATGCATTAAACATTTGCTTTTTAATATACTTTTACTAACATTTTATTACATATTATTTAAAATATGGGCTATTATTTTTTACTTTTAAGATCTGTAGAGACTTGAGTTAGAGATGGTATATCTAGAATTGTTCTCTTATAAATAAGGAATATTCTCTCTCATGGATGCTCATGGGACTTTGAGAGAAAATTTAGAAGAGACGCCTAAGAGTCATCAGAATGATGTCAAAACGTCATAGCTGGAATGACGCCACGACTGCATCATTTTGGCTATACAAAGAGCTATCATTCTTGATATTGAAACAGCACATGATGTCACTATTGCAACACTGAATCAGTTAGGATATTCTCACATAATTCTTGTTGACAGAATCGTGCATAGTGTTATATTTGTGAAGCTGGATGGGTGCTGGATGGATTCAACCTATAATGGTTCAAGGATGCTTATGCTATCAGTTTGTTCATTAATCTCTGATTGTTTTTAGTTTATTTCTATAGGTTATAGGCTAGTAGATCCCAGTGGGTAGCCACCTTCAAAAATGATAACTACTACAATCCATAAATAAAATAAGACAATGTTCTTTTTTCACATCTACAAACTATATGCACTCTACACGTAAATGTCAAAGATCAAAGATTACACAGCATATAGTGCATTAAATAAAGTTAATGAAAAGGACCAGATGGTATTCATCCACATATGCTTAGGAAAATTGGTGTGGGAATAGCCAAACCACAGTTGTTCATCTTCCATGATTGTTTTTTTCAGGAATTGTACCAGAGGATTGGAAAAAGCAGATGTAGTGTCTAATCTAGACAAGCTAGACAGTCTTCTATTGAAAAGGCCAATAACGTTCTTTCATTCATAAAAAGGGTTACTAATTCCCTTCATAAAATATTATTCTAACTTAAAATAACTATTCCAACAGGAGTTCTTTAGATAACCTCCAAATAAAATCAACTAGGCTGCCCCAGATAGAAATCCTCATATTTTAATTTACAACTTGTCCTTATATTTATATATATATATAGAGTTAACATTTGATTTAAATCAAGATCAATGTATTTTAAACATTCCAATATACATAAGAAATAGAATCTTTAGCATGATCAAAAAATCATGCTCACTGTGCCTTGAGAGGTATTGGCTATACCTCACTGATGAAGCCTCAGAAGGCTTGAGATCTCAGCGGGAACCCAACAAAGTACAGTCTACTTGAGCTGTTGTCCGTACTCGGTATTCTCTTGTACCTTGTTTTTTGCTCTCCCCTATAAGTCATAATAACTAAGATAATAAATACAAGTCAGGACCAGGGATCGAGTCATGCAGAATGTGCTTGGTGTTCCTGTACTTTTTCCCAACAAGTCGGCAGGGCAGTTACTGCCCAGAGAGGGCTCTCTGTAACATAATGGGCCGGCCCAGCAAAAATGTAATGTTGGGCGGGAAGGTAGCCTTAATGCAAGCACAGGGCTCTCTGGCAAGTAGATGGCTGTTACCCCATGCAGCCTAAGGGAGCACTGTGCCGGGAGGAAGTGATTACATTTCACTTCCTCCTGGGTCACAGAGAGCCACATAGAGGAGAGAAGAAAGAGAGGAGGAGGCTCAGGTCTGCACCCAGGCATAGCATGGGGAAAGTGAGGCAGCTAGGTACCTGCTGGTGAGTGTGCACTCTGTATGGGTCAGTATGTGTGAGTCACTCTGTATTTGTATGGATCTGTCTGTGTGTGTGTTTGTATGGGTCAGTGTGTGCGTTTGTACGCGTCAGTCTGTGTGTGTGTTTGTATGGGTAAGTCTGTGTTTGTATAGGTCAGTACATGTGTCTAGGGATGGGGCAGTGTGTGTTAGGCAGCCCTCTAATCCACCAGAGATGTGAGTGCTTCCCCTCAATGCAAGGCAAGAACAGGGAAGGGGAAGAATTATTATTTTTATAATAATTATTCAAATAAAAATAAGAAACCCCTCCCTATCTCACTCCCTACACACCCCAACATACAGTACAATCCCTACAGCACACTCTCAAAGACAGTATACCCCACACACAATACACCGCCACATACAGTACAGTCCCCCGAACAGTACATACGCCCCCACACAGAGTACTCCTCCCCAAACAGACAAAATACACCTCCCCCTCAAATGCAGTATACTCCCCCACACACGATTCATCACACACATGCACACACACTTCACCTCTATACAGGTGCACTACAATCTTTACATAAATACACACTACGGGGGGCGGAGCCTAGCAGCTAAGCTGAATGGTTGTGCTAAGCCTCAGCTCCTGCACAAAATGACACAAATGAGGGGAAAAACCCCAAAAGAACTGGCACAAAGCACACTAAAGTGGAGCCAGCGAGACGGGGACACCCCAGTGAACCTTCTGATACCAGAAACAAATGGGGCTCCCTCCTCCTACCCCCCTCCCCTTCTCTGTACCGATGGGGTTCGGTACCGGTTCGGCTGCCTGGGGAACAACAGCAACGGGGCGGCCAAGCACATGGCGCTCCCAAAATGGCGGCGTCAAGCCTATCAAGTGAACATCCTCACAGACCTGAACTGGAGGAAGGCAGCGACATACAGCAGCACATAAACGCAACCTTTGCCCAATTTTGGACCAGCCTCAGAGAAAAGATGCAAATACCCCTTTCAAAGCCGCAAACCCAACTACTCAAGGGCGAGCGGAGTCACGAGCACAAAGGAGCTCCAGAGGCTCCCTGGAAGCAGTGGGAGACGAAACGGCAACATGTAAGTGAGCCGTGACCCGCGATACCTATTACAAGGCGTCCCAAGCACCAGCTAGCCGCACAGACAACCCACACACACAAGTACCCCGAGCAGACTCCCCAGGATCCCCGCCCGCGCACAGGCGCCAAACACCTAACCCTACAGGACCGAACTTGCGGTCGGGGGGCCCGGAAAAGCACTAAATTAACACCGCTTAAACAAGAGGGCCAAAAATCGACACAGCATGGGAAAATACACCTCAGAGCCAGTCCCGGAAAGACAGAGGACCCGACCCTTAATCAACCTGTAACCCACAGAATGGAGGCACACACCCAGACGGAATCCAGGGTCTGGTATAGGGCACGGAACCGGCGAGAGGCCACAGCCACACATCTGGACATTTATGCTCAAATTCTTCCCAAGCTAAACACAGGGCAAGGAGAACGTACACAACCACAGGTTGCTGAGCCTCCGGTGAGGGGCATTGGCTGAAGGAGCCGACGGCATGACAGGAGCTTCCCCCCAGTCATACCTAACTCTTTGAACTGCCAATCTATGTTATCTTACTGCCTTTATGATTTACTCCCTTATATGTCTCACGTACAACTCGACTGCACTTAGACACAGAGCACAGCATGCCTGACTACACTCTAGGAACCACACACACACTGCACCAGTTGTAGTCATACATCATTACTACCACCGACCCACCACAACGGCTTTGGCACCCCAATCAACACACATAGCTGTAAGACATAGTGACACTGTGTACCTCTCCCAGCCGCATGAAACGGCTATTAAGCGACATATCCCTCTTCAATAACACAGTCAGTTGACAAACCTAATGACCGCACTAACCTACACACTGACTATCAACACTATTTTGTTCATCGTCTTTTACTAAAACTATAAAAATATAAAAATGTGCATTGTATATCATGCCTTAACACTGTCTTAATATGTCACTCGGAACGCTGACAGTTGTTGTTGGGGCACTGTGAGCAATTGTACCGTATTACCTTTGCACCAAAAATAAAGAATTTAAAAAAAAAATACACACTACAGCTCCTTGACACACACACACACACACTGCAGCTCTTAGATACACTTTTCAGGCCTACACACACACACACACACACGCACACTACAGCCCCTGGAAACACGCATAATCTCTACAACCACGTGTTTGTGCACATACTCTAAAGCCCCTAGCTACACATAGTACACCACAAACAGAACCCTTTATATGCACACTTCACCACAAACAACCCCTTCTACACACATACCAGTTGTGTCCAACTTTGTTCTCTGGTATTCCACATTATTCCATTTATGAGGATATCAGAGAGAAGACACCAATAAATACAGTGCATGCGTATCATTAAATTTGCTTGGGCTGTGGAAAATAAAGACAGGGCATTTCACCCATCTTTTGGTGACGGAAATCTTGGGTGACTTCCCACACTTTTTTCTTCAGGACTTGACCCCTGATCAGGAATTTAGTACATAATATTCTGCTTTTCTAATTTTTTCTTTTTTCTTTTGTAAGGGGTTCAAATAGGAAAAATACATAGAGATATCTTGATTATATTATCTCTATATCACTGCACATTGATTTTATGTTCATAAGTTCCTTTAAGAATTAAAAAAAAAAAATAATAATAGATAAAATCTTACCAGCCAGTTGACTTCTGTTATCTCCCGTGATAACCACTATCCAGTCTTTCTGAATTGTTATGGTCAGAGCCGTGCTTGCAAGGTTGGCTAAATCAGCCAGGATAATTACCACTCCATAACAGAATACCTGTTGGGTTCCACACAAATTAGTGAGTAATAAAAAATATGGAATATTGGCTCTGTAAATAGAAACCATCTCCCTTCATCTGGGTCTATCTGCAATCACTTTGTTTGACCTTCCCCTTGCCCCTTCTTCGTACTATGAAGTCTACCCACTACCTTCTCCTCCCCTCATTTCCCTTATCAACAACCCATTTTTATTCTCGCTCCCTGATTCCCACCATCCCTACCAATTCCCACTATATTATTAGTTTTTGCACTCCTCTCCATTTTATTTCCTGTCGTCTTTCTCTTTCTCCTCTACCAATGCCTCTCTATAATCATTACATGCTGTCAGCATTTACCTATATTTGGAGCCTTGCACCAATGCTTAATTTGAACAAGTTATTAGTGTTATTGTGCCTTGGTGATTTATCACTACTGGAAAGCCAACATCTTCAAAATCTGGACGTAAGGGACTAGTGAATGGAGCAATCGCAGATATTCTCTTGTGCAACAAAGAAACCGCTTGTCTATATATACCTATTCATTTTTTTCCCCAAAATGTTTTGAGTTGCCATAGTAGAGTCTCCATCAACGTGAAAAGTGAGTTGTCACTACAATCTATGGAAACTTGACAAAGCTAAGCAACAGAAAATGTGACACAAAACATCTGACCATGGAAGTCTAAGCATAGCCCAGTTTACCAGGACCAAACCACTGCCACGCATGGAAATAGAAGAGGTGGTTAGGGGATAGGATGGCGAGTTAAAGTTGCAGTTTGATGTTAGGAGGAGTTATTGGCACTCTAAAGCATCATATTCACCCCACTTCATTGTAGTGCTTTTAAAGTGCTTTTTTGGGTGTTGTCGCTACCTTTTTTTTTATCAAACAGTTTTATGAATAGACCTTACCAACAAGCCAACAAGGGGCACCACAGGGTTAATCTTAAATAACATGAGAAAAAAATGGGGTGCAGGCAATGATTATTGGCACCATAACCGCTACAATGAACAGTTGTGGTTTTGTTTCTTAGAGAGCCGTTTTAAGGTTAAGGTTGGGAAGAGTCGGTTACATGCATTCCTAATGTGTTCCCAATGTGCTAGCAGAGAAGAATACCCCACAGCAGGACTCCCGCAGTCCTCGATGCCTCTTAGCTCATATGAAGTGGTTGATTGATTGATTGATACTCCACAAGAATTCAGATGAACTTGTCTCAGTAAAACAATTACAGTCAATTAGTTTTCAATAAAATTACACAAAAAAATATTTAAAACAATTCAAACCCAAACTAGCACTTTAAAACACAAAAACCACAGAACATGAACATAGACACGGGGACAGAGTTTAGTGTTGTAAGTAGTTAGCATGTATGGTCTTTAAGAATAACCACAAGAGTAAATAGTAAAGACCTACTGTGAGCCAACCATGCCATATCTGTTCTATCTCACTTTTATAGGAGAAGACCAGCATTAGGACTATACAGCAGGCCGTAACAGATGAGTTCTGAATAAATAGCGATGCATGAGCAACTGGAGAGGAAAACATAGATTAAAGGGATCCTGTGAGAACTTTGTAATTACAACATTATATGATATACAATAAGAAAGAGCCAACACATCCTACAGATCTGTACAATGGGCATAGACAATAACCACAGCTGGTAATATTACAAAGAAGACAAGGCAATAAATGCTTTGTTCAAAGGAGAATAAACTAAAGAGGAATATTGGTATAAAATGTCATGTGTACAATATTTATTACATTTTACGCAAATCATATGATTCCACAGAGTTATATAACTTCAGTGTAATAAGGTTGGTTATGGGTTTGATGTGCATCAGCATGCATTGGATTATTTCTGATTAAAGGAACACTCCGAGCACCATAACGGCTTATTGTCAATTAAGTTGTTAAGGTACCAGGAGGTCCTGGGCACGGTCTTACCTTAAGGGGTTAAATAAATTATGAACAGTTTAACTCCAAAGTTGCTCAGTTGTCCCATGGACTTCCAGGTCCCTGTGTTTCCTCAATGGGAAGCCAATGCTAGGTTACACCAGGGCTCAAGTCCAGCAAGAACGTGTTGGAACTGTTAATGGACCCTTAATAGACTAGTGGGAGGATCAAAGATGTCCCTGAGCAGCCCAGTACATTTTTATGTCAGGCAGAGTGGTAGTAATGCCGGAGGAGAGGGGAACTGGGAGATCTATGTCTGCCCTTGCGTGCTCTGACACTTATAGTCCAAGTGGTGCCATGGTAATCTACGGCAACGCTCTAACAATAAGTGTTGGTTCTCAAAGACAGGTGCCGCGCAGACATAGACTTCCAGTTTCCCTCCCTGCACCTGGTGGATAGGCAGCCCGCTGGACTACCAGGGACCTGAATACCCCCTCCCTGAAAGGTAAGAATAGGAAGGGGGTAATAATTTTTAAAATAACATTTAAATCCCCTATCCTACTCCCCAAACACACACAGTACACCCCCACACACACAGACTGCATCCCCACACACAGTACAACCCCCCATACAACACTCAGTGGATCAACACACAGTACACCCCACATGCACAGTACACGCAGCCACGCACATAGTACACCCCTCCACACTGAGTACACCACCAACACATTAAGTGCATTCCCCCACACAGTACACCCCCTCACACAATGCACCCTCTCACACAGTAAACTCCACAATCAACAAACAGTGCGCCCCTACACAAAGTACTTTCTTACACACACAGTATACTATCTCCCACACACCTCTCCCCTTATACACACACTAAACCCTTTAATACACACAGTATTCCACCTACACACAACCCCTATATATACACACACACTACACCCTCTATACACATACACACTACATCTCCTAGATACACTCAGTGCAAACCCAATACACATACACAGACAATGCCAACCCTAGTTATAGACACTATATCTCCAAAATACACACACAATGCAACCCCAATAAATATACACTCACACACACCAGCCCCTGCCAATACACACACACACAATCTCTACAGCCCTATATGCGCACATGCATACACACGATAGCACACAACAGCAGACCCCTTTACATCCACACTACACCACAAACAGCCCCTTCTACAATCACGCTATTTTTTTCTATGATTTCCCAGAGACAAGACACCAGCAAATGCAGTCATTAAATTCACTTTCGCTGCGTAAAACAAACAGAGCATTTTCCCAATCTGAGAGCACTTCAGCAGGGCTCTGCACATTAGATGCTGGTTGGGGTGGTCGAATTTTTGGTAAGTTCCAACACTTTTTTTCCCTTAGGACTAGACCTTTGGGTTGATCCTAGTCTAAAGCCTCCTCATTGCAGCAAAGGTTAGAGGAGGCAACACAAAGATATATATTGACCGGCACTTCCTGGACCATTTTGTCATTCAATGGTTTGTAAACAGTTTAATCCTTTGAGGTAAGGCTAGGACCTCAGGCACCATAACATTTTCATTAATATGAAGTTGTTATGGTACCCAGAGTGTTTCTTTAAGATAAACAAGGAGAAAATAGAGCATATTTAAATTTAACATTTCTTAAAAGTTGTCAGAGAAGGAGCAAGACAATATACACTGAACAAAATTATTAACGCAACACTTTTGTTTTTGCACCTATTTTTCATGAGCTGAACTCAAAGATCTAAGACTTTTACTTTTACTTTTTTCTAAGACTTTTACTTTTTTTGAGAGAAAGGCCTATTTCTCTCAAAAATTGTTCACAAATCTGTCTAAATCTGTTTTAGTGAGCACTTCTCCTTTGTCGAGATAATCCATCCACCTCACAGGTGTGGCATATCAAGATGCTGATTAGACAGCATGTGACAGATTAGACAGCAAAGTGTTGAGCACAGCAAAGATAATTGCTACTTTATTGATATTACAAATTATTATACCTTTATTTCTTGGTTTCCTGTCAATCCAGTCGCCAATTAAAGCCCCAAACACTAGCACAGAACTTGCCACCACTAAACCAAAAACAGCTGTTAGGAGTAAATTATGTCCATATAATTCGATCAGGAATACAGAGATGGCAAAATGCCACATGCGATCCCCCTAGATAAATATAAAATAAAGGGTAAATTCCTAGAACAAGCTCAACAAAATATATCCAGGATTTTTAGTTTTACAAGTGTTAGAATAAGAAAAACAAAACAAGTTTAAGCCTAATAGGGTTGTTTTATAGGAAATTAACATTTTCTCCTATGGAGTTATCTATTAAACTGGTGCCAAAGACAGGTATTTGTAATGATAGCTAGTATGGGAACTAGAACGTCCTACATGCAAATTTGGTCCAATGGGATTTTATGGGACACAGCTGTCACTATTGCCTAATTAGAACTGTATTTGAGCATTTTCTTGCGCATCTATCAATCAGTTCTGGATTTAAGCCATTCAGTTGCAGCTGGCAGGTAAAAATCCAGTCTCTCTTTTTTGTAATATGAAAACCTGTTTTGCACAATCCAGAGCCATGGTAAATATGGATTTTGCAGTTCAAATATCTACACATAGCCCGGATTATTAGCCCGGATTATTTTTTTCTTATCTGGACTGGGAACATTTGGTCTTTAGTGAACAACCCTAATAATGTCTAAATGAATAAATAAAGCCCAAACATTAAAGTAAAATATATAAATATATAAAGATGACAGACATAGAGGACTACAAAGATGGTAATTGTATGAAAGTCCTTTCACAAGTTAATTGTTCTAAATGTCATACCCATATTGAAAGTGCACAGCTGACGTAGACTAAAAATCTTGGACCCATGAGGTAGTTGACAGCAGGGCCTGACAAGTAAACAAAAAGAAGGGGTGATTGTGAATTTCAACATCTGTTTAGTGAATACAGGCAAACAATTAGAAATTACCCAATGGAGCAATCTCTTTATAAAACCAGCAGCCGTAAAGGCTCTGGGGATGGGGCCTAGAGGCCATTATGGCTAGTCAGCTTTATCCTACTCTAACTGAATCCACCAAATCCACCAAATCCACCAAATATACCAGTATTTTCAAGCAGCATCCATCCCTAAAAAGGAGTGGAGTCACCAAGTAACCTTACCTGTGCTTGCCTGTTGTGTCCATTTTTGCCCTGAGATGTTTACATCCTCTCGGCCACATTGAAACTTACTCATCATAAGGGCCTATAACTTACATGCGACTTGGCTGTCTACCACAGGCTGGAGGCCTTTTGAGGGAGATTAGAGTGAGCTCCAATGCACGCTCTACACTTACATTTCGACAGATGATATCTAATTTGACAGTGGGCCCCGCTCCCCCCCACCCCAGTTTAGTTAACCGGCCCACTCAAGTCACATGAGAATGGTATTTTTACTTACTTTTTTCCCATGCAGTGCTGGTCTTGCCACGGCTAGCCCTGCCTCCATGGCAGAGATAATCGGTCTTGATGATTGCAGCCAATCCAATGCTTTCCCGTAGGAAAGCATTGGGAGGCTATTGAGCATGCACAGCAAAACGAATCACAGCACTAATCAACATCTCCTCATAGAAATGCATTTACTCATTTTTGGTTTAGTACTTTCGGCTACACTACTGTTTCCATTCGGCTCTGTACATTTAGCCTGCATTCAGCCACGCAGCAATTTTCTATTTGGTTCATATATAAAAGTCAAATATAAAAATCTGATGGAATCTAATCAGTACATTTCGAATATCTGCTTATTCAAGTTCAATTTTAGATATAATTCAAAGAGTATCATGAAAACAAAAGGTCTTTGCATGCAGGGAGAAATGCTCTTGAATGTACTTTATATAGATACACCTTTTTATTTAAAATCATCCCTATATGTTTGGATACTCGGAAGCTGTTCAGATAAACAATACAGTTCAAGAAAATGTTTTTCAATTTCAAATTTCAGTTTTCTAGAAAATGTTCAGAGAAAAATATATACTTGTCTTTAGTTTGTATCATGGTTTGTGCACAATCTGGTGGACGTGCACAATCACACACACAGATCCCACAATGCACACAGCTCATTCCCAGAATGCTGTTCTCACAGCAGCAGACATAGCATTCTCGGAATTTGACACATGCATCGCCATATCCCAATTAGTTTTGCTAACTTGCATTAAGGCAATTCATACTGGAATGTCAATGGAATTTAGTTATGGTATGGTTAGACAAAATATTATATTCTGCAACAGGTATATGGTAATCTTGCACTACAATGCCTATGAACCACTTCCATCTATTGTTGTTTTACATCTTTTGATGGCTATTGCAGATTTTATCAGCTGGTCAGCCCCATATGTTGCCCCCAAACAGTCTATAAAGTGCCACGATGTGATTGTGTTTTTCATGTCAATCTTGCAGATGAAATGTTGCTTTTTACAGGGGACCTATCTGCTTCCTGATGTGTTGCTGTAAAATGCGGAGAGGGTTAATGATGTTATGCCTACTTAAAAACATATTTAGTATCAAATGGATCCTGTGCTGCATCCATAATATCCCTATCTAAAAGCAAAGGTTTATGAACCAAAGACAAATTATGCAATAAACAGAACAACAAGCACCCAATGTAGGCAAAATTACAATAAAATACTGAATTGCAGGCTTCGTTTGGATAATCAGAGACAGTTAGTTTCATAAAGCTATATAATGCATTGACCTCATCACGTGAAGCAGTAATTACCGAGAACTTTCTTCTTTTCCCTTGGTTTCTTGACACCAGGGGGCTGTGCATCTGCCCTTTGATTTCCAGGACCCTCAAAATCATCTAATTCTTCCAGCATTGCTGTTTACTGTTTTAAAAGCAAAAATGTGATTATCAGCATTCAATGTAACAGTTTCAAACAAACTAACAAACAACATTGCGTAACTACTTATAATATTAAAATAAAACACTTAACCTAAAGGTTTTAGTGCATTTCTGTGATTTACATTTTTTTTTTACTTAAAAAAAACAAAAAAAAAAACATATTTACATTTCTTTTTATAATTTATTTGTTTTTTCCATTATTCATCATTCAAGCCCTCACAATTCAGTTGGTGTATATATCCTTATCTAATTGTATCCAATTAGCTTAAATGATGAGATTTGGAATTCAGGATATATTGTAAAAAAAAACAAAAAAACAACAAACTGAATAATGCAAAAATAATTTGAAAAAGTAAAATAATATAATCACTCTGGGCTACATAATTACCCCAATCAATATGATGCGTTATTTATTACATATACACAATCCGCAACATACTGCACATTCAAAAACATTATCTTAGCTCGACCAACAGATTTACGAAAACATAATTCAATGTATTGTTTGACAATACAAACAAAACTCTGAACAATACTTTCTGGCACATTCTATGCCTATACTGCATCGTTTCACTTACTCCACTATACATTCACCCAGGTTCCAAAGTACACATTACATTGTGGTGAAGATAAAATTCAGTACTTACCATACGCGAGCAGAATCAAACCTCTCATGTGTTCTAGTGTGTTTTTCCAAACGCTTTGCTGAAAACAGTTTATTAAGTGGGCAAAGGCCCTCCCATGCATAGAAAGATGAAATTTACAACGACCAAAAAAAACAACAAAAAACCTGGAAGAAAACGAAAATGGATGACTTCACTTTATGAAACTTACATGTACACTTGCTAACATGTACCCATTGTATAAAAATGCTGCAAGTGCAAATGTTTCATGTTTGTTGTGAAAAGGAAAGCCAGCACTTTCTGTCACACGTGACAAGCCTAGTACAATGTGCTCTATCTAGGGTCAATCTGAGCTATGGGAATGCAGTCGTTGGAGACAAGCTATGCATTAGGAAGCCCTGGGAATACACCATCTATTCACAGTCAATTTCGTTTTTAGAACACAATGGAGGGGAGAAAAACTATTTATCGATGCACGCCATCAGTGAATTAAATGGATTATAGTCTTTCAATTGGGTAAAAAAATAATGAATAAAAGTGTAATTTCACTTAATAAGGAACTGTGGATAGTTGAAAAGGGAATTGCAAATTTTAGCCATGCTGAAAGATAACTGAAATTTGTAGAAATTTAAATTTCCATATATTTGTTTTCATCTTTTTGTCTGTCTACCTGAACATAGTTAATAGAAAAAAATATATATTTCAATAACTGGTTTTAAAGTACTTTGAAATGAATCATGTTATGCACTTATACAAATAAATAATGATTTTTTATATATATATATATATATTTTTTTTTTTTTTAACTTAAACAATGAATCATTATGAACGACAACTTTTTATGTAATCCTTTAAATATGAAAATGTAATTATTATAGTATTTAAAAAAGGGTGAATTGTAGCAAACTCAAAATTAATTCAAAGAATTTAACATTTTAGACAAAAAAAAGCTAAACTAAAAAAAATTAATAAAAGAATAAAAAAATAGCTGACTTTCAGAATTGTTTTCCAGTTTGGGTATTGTGGCCTAAAATTTGAAATTAATTTTGAATTAAATTCATACTTTAATGAACAACACTGTTGGAATTGCTCTGACCTTTTCTCTGGCACAGAATAACTTTAATGTTTTGCTTTTTTTTAAATTAATTAAATTTAAAAAAAAAAAATTAAACCAAGGGAAGACTCTTGTAAAATGATTTCTGGTAAACTAAACCAAGGAAAGAGGAGGCCTTTTCCTGCAGCAAAACATAACGAGTGCATCTAAAATGGACACGTTTTAAATTACCTTTTGTTATTTAAAAAAAAAAAAAAAAATTTTAACAGTAAAACAGTAGGAATGTGTATTTTTCTGTTTTTGCTGCCCTTTTATTTTTGTAGTCACGAAAATAACAGTAATGAGTAACAGGCATGTACAGTAATAGCAAATAGTTAAATAGCTAGACATGTGAGTTAAATCATGAAACATTCAATAGGCAAGTTATAGGCGAGTGTAAGGGTTATATTTCTGTAATTCTTGCTGAGACGTTACTCGAAAAAGTAAAAGTAATCCACTGGTGATAAGACTAGACATTATAGTCTAGCATTGCAGTGTGTCGCTGATTTGTGGGGTGCAACATTGCTATCAATAACAATAACGATTTCCTAATAGGTAAGAGAAGGGTGTAATGTGTAGTGTGCAATGTGGCAACCGCCTGTACAGGTGACTGCGTTGTGCAGGCGTTAGGTCTAAAACCAGGTTCAGCCTATTCCCCTGAGCGTCAAGGGCAGAGTGTCACACGGTAAGTCTCTGTCCATGTCTGCATACTTGGTCCGCCATTGTGTCCCTCTCCAGGTGCTCATACGAGCTGCTCACGGGACATGAGCAGTCTCTGTGATGAGTGTCTTCGCCCTCTGGGGGCGGCATGAAGGCTCAGGATTTGGTCGTTGTTTTGCGCCGTGGCTCCCTATCCGGGAGCGCAGCGGTCGTTGAGTTTCTTCCAGAATTCTGTGCATATTCTGACAAAAGCTTGCAGGAGTGGGTCCACAGTGGCGGGTGGCTGTGAGCAGGCTTCTGTTGCTGTAGGCCCTGGTGGTGCCGCCCTTTTAAGTAGCAGGCTGCCTTCTTTTAGAGCTGTAGTTTCTCTGTGTTGTGTAGGGTAAGCTCCAAAATTACACCAGTGGGGACCGGGATATCCCACACCGGTCCAAAGGGGGGGGGGGGGGACAAGGCGTTAGGGTCGGTTCTGTGGACACCGGCATGTCCAGGCCAGATCAGCCGTTTCTCCCCTCCTTGGAGTAACCCATGCGTCTAGGCCGCAAAAGCCTTTCAGGCCACGAGGCTATGTGGCGGAGCTCCAAACTTGGTCAGGAGGTTACCCCAGCATTCAGGGTCAGGTAGGTACTTGTATGAGTGTTCGCTGTAGGTATGATCCCCCCTCTAAGTAGTGAAATCGAAGCTTTATGTGAGGAGCTCTCACCATGTGTATCTATCCACCATGACGGACAGGCCCCGCCCCCACCTTTTGTTATTTATAATGTATTTTTCACATATACAAAATACATTGAATTTGTGTGTCCTTGACGGATGCTTCGGGAGTTCCAGGATTTATCCGCTCTTAAACAAGAATGACCCTTCAATAACGATGGAATCCCATTAAGTGCTCACCCGTGTATGGTGTGGTGAGATGTTAAAATAACGTTTTACACCGTTTTTACCATGTCTTGTCCTTTTTACACCTGCTTTCTTCCTTCACAAGTCTTGGTTCTGTCACACATATCGGTTCTTTCCTGCTCTCGCTTTCACTATTCTTTCTCCCCTTTCCTTAGTCTCCCTAACTAATACATGCTTCCTCCTATCCTGTGGTGGGTTATCTATTTCAATGGGGCAAAACATTAAGGGACACGGCTTTGTTCCAGTTCATACACTCTTCCCTATGTAGACTAGAGTCATGGGGTGAGATACCTGGAATCACATACTAGTCCAGGAATAGGTTATCCCTGTCCAGTCAGTCCTACTTTCATTACCATAGTTTTTGTGTGTGTGTGTTTTATCACATATTTAGCATTTACCAGCTCCTGGGCTTAGAGGCAGCCACAACAGGGATTTTTAACACCATAAGTTTCTAAAGAGTAAGTCTAACAACCAACAGATTACTACTATTGAAGAACGTCTCGTTGGGTTTTGATGCAATAGGTGAGCATCCAACATGCTTCTGCATCTTTCTGCTTCATGAGAATTGAGATTCATGTATGATTGTATCAAACCCCTGACAACTAGCAATTTTATCACATCTTAAGATGTATTGCATTGTGTAGTTTACTTACTATCCTACTACAGGTAACCTGTCTCGTACATTATAATATAATTATGCATTGGTATACAAGCTATGCTTCATATTTCAGACCACCTTCCCTCTTTTCTGTCATTGGAGTATTCTATTCCCCTTTTTATTTTATTTTTTAATTTGACAGTTTTTATTTTGCAAGAGAATGGGGGGTACAGAAGGCAAATGGGGTAGGGGTAGGGTGTCATAGCAAGAGTCAATGCAGTACTGGTACAATAACATTTTTAAGGTATACAATTCGCATTTCCCACATTTGTTCAGTTTAATCATCAACCTTAGATCTTGGCTTGTGGGTGGTGTTTCACCAACTAGTGGTTTGGCAAAGGCTTATCATGGCCTTGGGTGGTGTGGGTGGAACCTAACCGGGCTTGGCACAGGGATCTGTTTACTGCTTGTGCTAGTAGTGTTGTCACATGGGGGGGGGGGCGAGGGAGGGTCTAGGGTGGATCGGGGTGAGTGCAGGTTGGGTCTTATGGTGGCCGGGTGTAGAGTTATATTGATCTGTGTGAATATGGGTGTGTGTGTTCTGCCTTCGGTCGGGGAGGTTCTCATTCCAGCCTAAGGAGTATGCTCATGTGTCAGGTTGGGTTGGGTTTAGGTTTGGGTTTGTGTTTGTCCCACCGTTCCCACGCTTCGGTCCAATAGGAGATTTTCTGCCGTGATTTCTGTGCCATAGTTTCATAAGCTTTGGAGGTTTCAATCGCCTCGATACACTGGTTGATCGTTGAAGCGATTGTCTGTTTCCACTTCCTGCTGATAACGGTGAGAGCCGCGATGAAGATGTGGTATAGTAGATACCTGAGGTGTGTGTGTGGTTCATGCGGGAGCAGGAGTAACAGAAATGTTTCTGGCGAGGGAGGCAGGTGCACACCAGTGCATTGTATCGCTAGAGCGGAGACTTGTGACCAGTATTGTGTAAGTAGTGGGTACTGCCACCATTTGTGTATTAGGGTTCCTCCATTCGCTTGGCATCTCCAGCATGCCTCAGATGTATTGGGGTAGCTGTGCTTGTGGGGACCAGATAGCATCTGTAGAGTAACTTGCATGAGAGTTCTATGTGAGTCGTACAGAGGGTTTGATTTTTATGAGCTTGGTATATTTCTTGCCATTGGTCGTCTGTGAGTGTGTGTCTAATATCTTGTTTCCATGCCGATTTAAAAGAAGGTGGGCTTGTTGGAGACTCAGTGTGTTCCAAGGCGTAGATTGTTGAGATGAGTTTCGTTGCTGGTTTGGCCCTTGTACATATATTTATTATTTTAAGCCAATGTGGGTCAGGTGCCGTTGCTGTTTGCTGGGCCATTTGGAGGTTTATCCAGGATTTCAGTTGCATGTATGAGAAGGTCGCCGTGTGCAGTAGCGTGAATTCTGTGCGAAGGTCTGCGAGTTGCTTGAGACAGTTGCCCTGCATTATTTGTGACATGGTGGTTACACCGTGCCTTTGCCAGAGTTTGTGGTTGAAGTCTGGTATGAACTGTTGGAGTGCCTCCAGTGGTAGTGCTGAGGAGATCAATGCTGTTGCTTCCATCTTTTTTCTGTAGCTGCCCCATATGGAAAGGGTCAACACCGTGTTTGGTAGTAGTTCAGATGTCTTTGGTCTGTGAGTTTCGGCAGCCATGCCAGAGTGGGAAGGGGGAGTCCCCGTGTGTGGTGCTTCTCCAGTTCAGCCCACGCCATGGGGTCTCGACGATGTGATGTTGCTAGAAGTGGAGCGGTGTGAGTTGCTCGGTAGTATCCCAGCACCTCGGGCAGACCCATCCCCCCCTGTGCATGTGGTTTATACATCGTGGGTTTTGCCATTCTTGGTTTCTTATAATCCCATACGTATTGGTTTAAGATGTTTTGCATTTCCAGTAAGTATCTTTTTGGGAGTTTAAGTGGGAGTGTGCCAAATAGGTACTGTATTTTTGGTAGGATCACCATTTTCACCAAAGCTATCCGGCCAGTCCATGAAATGTATTTTCCCTTTCAACCCTGTAGGAGAGTTTTAATATCAGTGAGTAACTTGATATAGTTTGCCTTGAATAGTGTGTTTGTTGTAGGTGTGAAGTTGACCTCAAAGAATTTTATGTGGTCCTGTCTCCAGTCATAGTTAAAGTAAGTCCTAAGGGTCGACAGGTCTGAAGCTGGGATGTTAATTCCTAGGGCGAGGGTTTTTGTTATGTTCAATTTGTAGTATGAGCAGGTACTGTATTGGGAGAGGATTTTATGGAAGTTGGGCAGAGAGATATGTGGCTGTTCAAGAGTTAGAAAGATGTCATCGGCAAATAAGGACAGTTTGTATTCCCGTCCTTGGGCCCTAATCCCATGTATGTTTGGGTCATTGCGAGTTGGGTGAGGGGTTCTAGCGCTAGGATATAAAGTAGTGGGGAGAGTGGGCAGCCCTGTCTGGAGCCATTAGAGATGTGAAATGGTTTCGATACAAATCCCCCATTTACTACGCAGGCTGTTGGTGAGGAGTATAGTGCATTAATGAGTGATAGGAACTTGGGCGGGAATTTGAATTTTCGGAGGACTGCCAGTGGGAAAAGCCAGTGGAGCCTATCAAAGGCCTTCTCTGCGTCTAGGGATAATAGGACACTGGGGGTCCTCTTTTCCTGCAGCTCATATAACAGGTCTAGTGTTTTCCATGTGCCGTCCGCTCCTTGTCTGCCCCCTACAAAACCCACCTGGCCCCTTCTTCTTATTTAACATTCTTCTTCTCCTTTCCCTCCTATATGTGCATTATAGTTCTTCTCCTTCCCATGTTTGCACTTCCTTGGTCCGAAGCCTGCATTCATCCCATTCGCTGCCATGTCGGTCTATCTCCTTGCCATATTACGAGACTCTTCCTGTCAAGCCTGCCATGTCTCTCCTTCCCATGTCTGCTATCTTTCCTTACCATCTATACAGCCCATGTTCTCGTACAATCCATTTACTGAGATTTCTCACCCCCACTATCTTTGTTTTACAGCTATGAACGTCATGCATACAAACACACTAAAGAGGGGCTAAGCAAAGAAATTTACGAATTCAGTAAAGCTGCATAACTTGAAAGGTTTAAAAAAAAAAAAACTAACAAAAAAAAACAGTATTTTTCTTTTTTTCAAGCTATTTTTAAGTAGGAGTTCAAAACCAACAAGGTAATTATTGTTTTACTGTACTGTATTTGTTGTTTTTTGTAACTGTGGAACTGGGCGTTAGATTAGATAGATTGAAGGTTTGACTCAGTGCTACATGTATGCATGTCTGGATGAACCTGTCGAAGGTCCATACCACTGGAAGCTCATGTTGGAAGTGGTCATGTCTGGAAGTTCATGTTGGAGATCTGGAGAATTGCACCATTGAGACAGACTGACAATCTTGAAAGTGGTCTGTTGCTCACTGAGCAGAGTTTAGTGGGGGCTTCTAGTGGAGTGGGAATAAGTAAGACAGCTGGGGAACAGTCACATTATTATTATTACTGGTATTTATATAGCGCCAGCATATTCCGTAGCACTTTACAATATTATCAAGGGGGGAGATTTAACAATAAATGAGACAATAACAAAAACACAGGAACAATAGGTTGAAGAGGGCCCTGCTTAAACGAGTTTCAGTCTGTAGGAGGTGGGGCGTAAAAAAAAAAACAGGACAGGAGGTAGCAATCAAACAAGGTGGAGTTAAAGGACCACTCTAGGCACCCAGACCACTTCAGCTTAATGAAGTGGTCTGGGTGCCAGGTCCTTCTAGGGTTAACCCATTTTTTCATAAACATAGCAGTTTCAGAGAAACTGCTATGTTTATGAATGGGTTAAGCCTTCCCCCTATGTCCTCTAGTGGCTGTCTCATTGACAGCCGCTAGAGGCGCTTGCGTGCTTCTCACTGTGATTTTCACAGTGAGAGCACGCCAGCGTCCATAGGAAAGCATTGTGAATGCTTTCCTATGTGACCGGCTGAACGCACGCGCAGCTCTTGCCACGCGTGCGCATTCAGCCGACGGGGAGGAGAAGAGGAGGATCGGAGGAGGAGATCTCTCCGCCCAGCGCTGGAAAAAGGTAAGTTTTTACCCCTTTCCCCTTTCCAGAGCCGGGCGGGAGGGGGTCCCTGAGGGTGGGGGCACCCTCAGGGCACTCTAGTGCCAGGAAAATGAGTATGCTTTCCTGGCACTAGAGTGGTCCTTTAAGCAGAGCTGGAGGAGAGAATAGAGTGCTGCCCTTTAGGAGAGAGCAGGGGATAGGTATGTGAGGTAGAGGTTACTCTGGGAGGCCATAAGCTTTCCTAAAGAGATGGGGTTTGAGGCACTCATTAAATAATTGCAGACTTGGGGAGAGCCTGATGGTTTTAGGCAGGCTATTCCATAGGAAAGGAGGCACCCGCGAGAAGTCCTGCAAGCGTGAGTTGGCTGTACGGGTGCGAGCAGCAGACAGGAGAAGGTCATGGGGCAGAGCGGAGAGACCGAGAAGGTGCATACCTGTAGATCAGTTTAGAGATATAGGAGGGGTTAGAATTGGTCAGCGCTTTATAGGTGTGGATTAGGACCTTGAATTGACTCCTATAGGATACAGGAAGCCAATCTAAGGACTGACAGGGGGGAGAGGAGCGAGAGGAGAGGAAAATCAGTCTAGCTGCAGCATTCATTACACACTATAGCAGGGCAATACGACTTGAGGGAAAACCTAATAGGAGAGAGTTACAATAATCCATGTAAGAGATTACTAGAGCATGGACAAGCTCCTTAGTAGCATCTTGTGTAAGAAAGGGGCGGATGCAGGCTTTTTTTTTTTTTATTCTTTATTTTATTGTGTGGAATTAACACAAGTGCCCACAGTGCCACAACAGAAAACATAGGCATATTTAAGTAAGTTGGCATTAGTAAACATTGCATATTTTAATTATTTTATCGTCGTGGTGTCAGCTATTAAGCCGGGCATGACTGGCCCAGAGGGAGCCAGTGAATGTGTTGTCCTGGAGTGCAGATCAGGCATGTGTAATGTTGTGTGTGTTCTAGGGTATTGACCTACAAGGCGAGGTTTTGGGTGTATGGTATGAGGTCTGTTGTGTCTCCCTATTTTGTCTGTCTGTCGAGTCCCCAGTATGGGAGGGAGAGCTGTCACTGCAGATGTGGGTTGCCTCTGGCTGGTACGCATCCCCTATTGGTGACTACCCCCAACCCCTTGTGTGAGTACGTCTGTTTGTGTTTATATAGTTTGGGCTGGGGGGGGGGGTGCGTTGATGGGTGACCGGTCTTTGGTGATTCCTGCCATGAGTGGTTGTGTGCCTCGGCGTCGGGAACCTTTCTAGCCGGTGTGTTGGTGTATGGAGGTCGATGGGGTCTTCACAGATGTGGTGTAACACATTAATAATAAAACAGAAAACTAGTCAACTTAGGTTAACCAAATAATAGATTGGGGTGAAGCTTGGAGGGTATCAACGTTGGATACCCTCCAGTAGAGCGGAACCATCTTGGTTTGGATGTCACTTCTTGGAGATTTGCTGTATCAGCAGTCTCTGAGGGTTGTGGCTGTATTTTTCCTTCGTGGTAGTCCCTCAGGGGGTCTTTCGTTGGTGCGTTAGACGAGTGGGAGCTCCTGGGATGAATTCGGCCACGGTAGCTGGGTCCACTCGGGTGAGGTCTGACCCCTCCATGTGAGCGGGCGGCAGCAGACCTGCATGGCGTAGGTGTAAGTCCAGTTCGGAGTAGCTCCTGGCTCGGTACATTGTGTACTGGATATATTTGTACTGGATATTCTTATTTCTGAGGTGTTGTAGCAGAGGTTGCAGGGCCTTACCCACCCCATAGTGCTTTTGGTGAGGTCCAGGAATATGGACAGCGTGGCTCCCTCAAATGATAGAGGTGTTCTCCCACGTGCAGCCTCCATTAGGAGGGCTCTGTCATGTAAGGTCTAAAAGCGGAGTATTAGGTCGGTGTGTGCCGTGGTCGGCGCTGTTGCAGGCTTTGGTAGGCGGAACATGCCATCTAGTCGTACTGCTTTTGCCTGTTTTGGTGGCAATAGGTCCGCCAGCAGGCGTCTGATAAAGTGCGGTAGGTCTGTGGGGTTTATAGAGTCCGGGATACCGTGGATCTTTACATTGTAACGTCTTCGCTGGTCTTCTAATGTATTTATTCGGTCGTTGGACACCTGTTGCTGCTGTTTTATCTCTGTTAGTGCTTGTTCCAGGGTCTTTATCCTGGATTCCTGTGTGTTTGATGTGGTTTCCAGCTGTGTGACCCTGATGGTGACCCCCTCTATTGCCACTTTAATGCAGGCCATGTCGGCCGCTATATTTGTTCTGCCAGCATGCTTTTAAGTACAGAGGCAGTAACTGGCTCTTCTGTAGGGGTGCGCTGGGGCTTTGAAGTGTGTGGTGGGACATATGCTGCACCTTCCCCGGGGTCTATGGAGAAGTCATCTGAGGAATAGGAGTAAGCTTCCTCACCTGCCGCCATTTTGTCCCATGCGGTCTTTTGCGAGTGCCGGAGAAGTTCCCCGATATCGTGGGTGGTAGGGTCCATGTCAGCTTTTGTTTTTTTGTGCTTCCGACCCTTTGTTTCCCGTGTCGGGTGAGGGTTGGAGTGCCCGGGTAACTTCGCCAGGTAGCCCCGAAAAGCAGTTTGTGTGGTATCTGGCACGGAGCTCCTGGAAAACGCGTCCGCTCTGCTCCTCCGCTAGCTCTGCCCTCCGACTCACGGGCTATCTTTTTAAGGTGGAATCTACAGGATTTGGTAACAGACTGGATGTGAGGCCCAAATGTGAAGCCAGAATCAAGTAGAATGCCAATACAGTGCGCTTGCAAGGATGGACTGATGTGGGTACCACTCACTTGAAGGGAAAGTGAAAGAGGGGGCTAAGTATTAGGAGGAGGAAAGACAAGGAGTTCAGTTTTAGAGAGATTGAGTTACAGAAAGCGGGAGGACATCTAATCAGAGATGGAGGAAAGGCAAACGTTACACGTTGCAGGACGGCAGGGGAGAGGTCCGGGGAAGGACGGCAGGGGAGTGTCATTAGCGTACAGGTGGTAGTGGAATCCAAATGGGGTAATAAGTTTGCCAAGAGAGGCAGTATAAAGAGAAACTAGAAGGGGACCAAGTACAGAGCCTTGGGGGACTCCAACTGAGACAGGACAAAGGGAGGAGGTATCATTAGAAAAGGAGACATGGAATGAGCGTTGGGAGAGATAGGAGGAAAATCAAGAAGAATTAGTTTAGAGTAGTGCCCTTTGGATTTAGCTGCAATTAGGTTGTTAGTGACTTTAATAAGAACAGTCTTACTAGAGTGGAGGGGGCGGAAGCCAGACTGAAGAGGGTCAAGGAGAGAGTTGGAATTGAGGAAGCAAGTCAGACAGGTAAAGACAAGTCTTTCCAGAAGCTTTGAGGGGAAAAAAGGAGCAGGGAGGACAGTTCAAGAGATGTTTTTTTAACGAGAGAGAGCAGTCGAAGATGTTTGTTAAGGAAGGCACAAAACAAGAGGAGAGAGATCTGACAAGGTGAGATGGGACAGGATCAAGCGGGCAATTGGTGGGGCAAGAGGAAAGGAGAAGCAGAGCCACCTCTTATTCAGTAGCCTGGGAGAAAGTCTGAAGGGTAGGAAAGGCATAACCTAGATGTGGTTGAGAAAGAGAGGGGCAAGGTGGTGAAAATGATTTCCTTAGCTGTTCAATCTTGTTGGTAAAGTAGCATGCAAGGCTATCGGCTGTAAGGGTAGTTTGGGGGGTGGCCACAGCAGGGCAAAGAAGAGAGTTAAAGGTATTAAAAAGAGGCGTGGGAATTCAGGAGCATGAGCTAATGAGGGAGGAAAAGTATGACTGTTTGGCAAAGGCTGTGCTGTATGAATGCAACATGAATTTGTAGTGGAGGAAGTCACACTGGGTGATTGACTTCCTCCAGCAGAACTGGAGCATCTCTGCATGTAGCGTGTTGATTCAGTATGCCACAGTTGGGGCTGTGTTCTCCTCAAGGTGCATGTTTGGAGTGGGGCTGCAGCTTCCAGGGCAGAGGTGAAGGTAGTGTTATATGAGGAGATAGCCAGTGAGGGACAGGAGAAAGTAGGGATGGATAAATTTGGAAGAATCAATATTAGCTACATACCAGTTTTATGTTGTAGCAGGAAGGAGGGAAGAGGAAATGTTAAACGAATCCTAAGACGTTTGAGTGAAGATGTTGGGAGGATCAGCACAGAAGTAGCTGTACTGAAGGAAGCCGCTCCTAGCATCCGAGGAAACAACCCCTTTAGTAGGGTGGGGCTGAGAAAGGCTACACAGGTGCAAGGGACTCTATTATTAGTAGATATGTTTTTAATCTTTCAGGATTCTTTTCAGGAATGTTATCAAAGGATTGGAGGAAGGCAGATGTGTTAGCTATATTCAATAAGGGTTCAACATGTTTACCTGGAAATGATAGACATGTGAGCTCAACTTCTGTGGCTGGGAAAGTATTTGAAGGAATATTAAGGGATAATATTTAGGAATTAATTGAGAAGAACAATGTTATTGTCAATAATCAGCATGGTTGTATAAAACATAGTCATAGCCAAACATAGTCTAACAATTGCATTCTACAAAGAAGTAGACTTATCGATCAGGTTGTTACAGTGGATGTGATCTACTTGGATTTTGCCAAGGTATTCAATATGGTTCCACACAATAGGTTAGTATTCAAACAAACAAAAAATGGCCTAGATGAGAATTCTTGTTGTTGGGTAGAACATTGGCGTAAAGAGTAGAGAGAGTTTCTATTAATTGTAAATTTTTAAGCTGGACAAATGTGGTGAGTAGTGTCGCTCAGGGTTCTGTTCTCTATTTAACATATTTATAAATTAATTGAAAGCCATGTTTCAGTGTTTGCAAATGATACAAAACTCTGTAAAGTAATACCATGTAAGCAAGATATAACTTTGCTGCAGAGGGATTTAAATAGATTGGGGGACTGGGCACTTAAATGGAAGATATAATTTAATGTTGATACATGCATATTAGTATCTGACATGATCCCTACCTACTTGATAAAGAATTAACAACACTGTATGAACGCCTAGCAGCACAAATTAACTATATTTTGCCTAGGGTGGCAAAAATACTTGCACCGGTATACTATGCATATAAGAATAAGCCAGTGAACTGGCTGTGCGGAGGAGTCAGCAGCTCAGCCCACACTAATCTCTCATTGGCTGAGCTATACAGTTTACCATACCACCAGGAAGAGGTTTTGGAAGCTTGGCTAAGGGGGAGGAATTACACTACGGAAAGTATCAAAACAGTAGTAGTTGCCTAGTCATTTTATTGTGTAATCGGCAAATTATGTTTGGAGTCAGTGGGGCTGAGAACATGTAGTGCAGGTTATTTCAATATTTTAACAGCTGGTAAAGCTGCTCAAAAGGAATGCAGTCTGTGCCCAGATGTAATCAAACAGACTGATGGAGAGAGACTGAATTAGGAACAATGTGCTGAAATTGGATTGCTGGACTTTATTCTAGGAAGCAGAGGAACTTTCCTGCAAAGTGGAACGGAGACTGAGTAGAGAGCAGGTACTGTGGTCTTTTTTGGGGACGGTTGTCAATGCTGCCAAAGATCGATTTTGAAGCCAAGTGTATTTTGACCTTTGCGCGCATTGGCTTTAGAAGACTAGAGTTTTAAAGGTCGAAATCACTTTAGATACACACACACACTCATTTAATTTTTTTTAAGTTACCACCTCCCAGCTCATGGTTTTTAATCATTTGTACATCAAACACTCAAAGTCACATCCAGTAGTACATGTCAGGCTAGCCAGTTACTTGCTTGAAGCTCTGACCTTTATAATAATCTATACTTTATATAACGGTCTCTTCAATTAAGTCACATTGAAAGGTAGAGTCAAAGGTAGGCCTATATGCTGACCTTCAAGGGACCCAGACCTTATTTTGTCAGTGTGTCCTGTCCATCTCTGAGCACATAGAATAATATACATTGTCCTTTTAAAAGTTTTTTTTAACCATACCCCATGTCTATACTGTAAAAGAGACATGTAAATATGGCTGCTCTCTCAGCCCAAATTACTACTTGTGCCAGGTTCCTGTCTTAAGTTTCCACTGAAGAAAAATGTTCTGCCTCCCTTTAGCAGCACACGTACTCAAGTCCAGCTCTCACCCCTTTCAGTTGCACTCATCTCTGAGGTCTCTCCTTTCCTCCAGTTTACATGGATTTTGCTGCAAACTCCATGTCCGGTCATCAGACAGTAAAAAAAATATATGACTTTTAAAGTAAAAAGGCCTGGATATCCATCCACATGCCTGCAGCTTAACTGGTCAATTGTTTAATACATTTTTTTTTTACTTTGACCAGTAAGTGAGATTGTTTAGCATAGATGAGGGTATGTGTATGCTATTGGTTAAAGAGAGGCAGGGTAAAAAGAACTTAGCAGATGTGTCAAACAAACTCTTCACAGTAAAAAGGACTGATTTATCTTTATGCAGCCCAACTTATTAGTGTGGTCATTGCGCTAGGAAACTACACTGACTCCCCCAGGTATTTGCTTAACAACAGATTTAACAAGAAAATTATCCAGCACCCATAAGCATCCCTACTACTTAATATGTATTAAGGAGGACATTATCCTGCCAAGCTCTTGCGTTAAGCACTGAGCATGTCAGACCATTGGGATACATGGTAATTTGAGGGAGTACAATAATTAAAATCATTATGATGCTACCAAATCAAAAAAGTGGATCTGCAAAGCAGGTCCTCTGTATGAGAAATTGGAAGGATAATGAGTTGGTTATTTCCTCCTTAACAAAAGGGTTTTAAATGCCAGCAGGGATACATTCCCAGCTGTTACCAGGAAGCACCAGGTATCATTTGATACCGGAGGAGCTCATCTGTTAGCCGGGGCCACAGTTGGTGGCCCCAGACAACATGAGCTGCATGCACTGCACATAGGTCTTTAAATCACGGCGGATTAGCAATTTAACTGAATACTGAAATAAACACACAAATACAGCAGGTCCACACAGGATCCCACGTTAACCAGCAGAGATCTTAGGAATCCTCACTCCTGCAACATAAACAGGTTTCTAATTTAGAAATCTCAGATAAAAGGGTAAAGTGTCAGGCCAGCAAGAGGAGGACAAGGGACGCCAATGCGGGACTCACATGGCAAACTTCAGTCTGGCCCCAACGGGGAATCGGCTGACTTTACTGATAAACAGAGAACTTTCTCGTCCCTAGCAGACAGCTCCAGATACACCCATAACGGACTTGACAAGCTATTTACAAGCATTTTAGTCTAATCGCTGAACCACTTCAGCAGTCTCCTACATGTATTGCTATTTTAGTTTGTTTTAATTTTTATTGATGCCTCTTTCTAGCAAGGTGACTGTGTTTAAATCAAGTTTGTTAGGCCCTCTATTTCTATTTCTATGCTAGTCTAGCCTCTCTATGTGTCATCTCACCTAGCTACCGCTATACTGCAAACCGTGATTATGCATTAGGGCAACAACAGCACGGAGAAGCCAAAACAGATAACTAAATGCCAATTCATATGTTGGATAATCCCACTATAATAATCTGCTTTAGGAGAGAATAGAAACTTGCTACAACCACCGATATGACTCTAGCCACCTAACATAGGTACATCTTGATGCCACACTAACACGATCCTAAGAGCTCAGTACTGTTACTCGTCTTATGCTTGCATGTGTCTTGAATTTTCTGTTTCTTTAAACGGTGAGCTTACTACTTACCCATGTGTTACCAGATGCCTGTCTAGCATGATTTAGTGAGTTACCATTCGGACCTTAAGGTCCTTAGCTTGTATTACCAAACGAAAGTTTAACAATAAAAATTTAAAAAATGAGGCATTGCAGTTCTGGAAATGTAATCTAAAGTTTGCGTATTGTTATACCAACCCTATACTGTAAATCACTTAACGTTTCCTCCAATCTCTCTTCTGTACCCCATCTTACATGCCTCTAATAAAAGAAAGATTGACAAAAAAAAAAAAAGGGTAAAGTGTGTTACAGTAGTATTATTGATATTAAATAACCACCAACATGCATAATAGGGCTCCCCAAGTGCAGACCATTGGCAAACTATTAAAGGGACATTATAGTTACCCAGACCACTTCATCTCATTGAAGTGGTCTGGGTGCAATGTCCCTGTCCCACTTAGTCCTGCAATGTAAATCATTGTAGTTTTTGAGAAACAAATAATTACCTTGCAGGACTAAGGCGGCACTTCCTGAATGCAAGCGGACTCTGCATGAAATCCCCATTTGAAAGCATTAAATCAATGGTTTCCAATGGGGAGGGCCTAATGCACACATCTCCCCACACCCCGTATCGGATGAAACTGCAAGAAGCAGAGTGCAGATGGACATCGGCGCTGGAGTTGGATAAGTTGATAAAGTGTTTAACCATTTAGCTGCCAGTGGAAGGGTGCGGGGAGGACCAAAAGGGACTATAGTGTTAGGAATACAGATTTGTGAAAATAGCACCATAAATTTAATTTGTATGTAGCATACTAACGAACACTGCATATTTTGGAGAGGCACGTCAAAGGTTATCCTGAAATGCCAAGCCTTTTAAGTGGATTTTGACATCCATTAAATACATTGCGACCATGTAAGCTCATGTGAGGAGGGGCCTTATTTTCTATTCCTGTAGTTCTATGTTTGTTGCAACTATGTTTTTATTACTCCATCTGTTGTACAGTGCTGTAGAATATGTTGGCACTTTATTTACTTTTAAAGCAAATAAAAAGAAACAAAAAACAAAACAGGTCTGATTTTGCAAATATTTATTTCAAAAAGCAATATAATTGTGCAGTTCTCCAAATACACCAATAGAGGGCATAGAATACTAAAAATTAAATGTATGTAATGATACTCTTACAATAAGAACAAAACCATTTACAGAACATACGACACTCTATAGATTTTTTTAAAAAAAAGAAAAAAACACAAATATATACACACATAACACAAGGTGGAGAGGACATATGTAATTAAAAATTTGTGCCACATCAAATCAGTATAAGGGTTTTTTTTTTTTTGTGGAAAGAAGAATCCACAAGCTAAAAATATAAAGCACAATGACATTTTAACCTCTAAACAGTATATATTTAACTAATACTTTATTTGGGTAGAAAAGCTTTCAGTACTCTCTTGTACCGGGGAACAACCCCTCTGGTACACTTGCATACCATTTTAAAAAGTACTAGAGGCTTCCCAAAATAATTCTTCTGATGTTGGGAAGATCCCCGCAGCAACGAGTGCACTGCAATGAAAATTTGAGTATTTTCGTGCTTCTTACATGTCACTCCACAGCAGTCCTGTATTAACCCCAGAAAGGTGTCATTCTAAAACTTCGGCACATATATATTCAAGTAATACCTTGTATACGCATTTATCAGAAAACGGGTCATCCTAGTGTGGTAAGACATTCAGCTATAAAGCATGTTCATATCAAACAGTCGAGAGACTTCAAAGTAGACTTCTTTATTTGTGCTTTCTCTCCATCAATGACACTGTAGGGCAGGTGCATGCCACCTACGGTACTCCACATGTTGTGGACTACATTGTGGGAGATTTAGTCCACAATATCTGGAGTGCCGTGGGTTGCCTAACCCTGCTATAGGGTATATGTTACCATACTTGCACAGTATTAACCCTTTAATGAAAGCATTTCTAAGTCCATTACAGTTCATGCTCACAGTGTTTTAATTAGTATTTAAGATTAATCCCTCTGCATACAAGTCCTACAATGGTAAGATGACATCACTTCCTTGTTAACGGTGATTGCGCCTGTAAAATAGATTCCACAGGGGAGCAAGTTTGATTGCACAGATTGCAGTGCACATTTTTGATAAATGATAGCATTAGGAGGCGAAAGAAGAACGCTGTATGCTGTCTCCCTACACTGAAAAAAACAAAACAAAAAAAAAACGCCCATTTATAAAACAGAAAAGATGTAAAACAAGTGATGTAAACAATTTTCAGCTTTCTCTACTAAAACCTCTAAATTACAAAAGAAAAAAAAAAAAAATATATATATATATATATAGTTTGCATTAAGCAACACAAATATAATAAACAAAACCATTCAAATTTTTTTTTTATTTCTTTTGTCTTGGGAAACCCATTTGAACTTTATTGTTCTTCAAATCTTGTGAATTACAAGATACAAGAAGTGCATACAAAACAACAACTATTCTGATGCAAGGTTTTACTTAGACTTGTATATGAAATGTGTTTACAAAAACATGGTAACTGTAGTTTGTAGAAAAATTAACACAGGTTCAGAATTCAACGCATTACAATTTGACCTTGTGTTAGGAATTTAAAATGGACAGCAATTTTAGATGACAAAAAGTGCAATGTATTTCACTGAAATCAACATTAAAACTTAGCAGCTTTAATACAAAACATGAAAATAAGAAAAACAGAAAACAAGACAGATTTCCACATTATAGTACGCCGTGGCTTTGTGATGTGCGGTTACGTTATCAGTGATCTATTGTAGTGTAAGCTTTTTTGTGCACTGTAGATGTTTGTGGTCCATGTTTTAAAGCATTCAGTGCCTCCAAGAATACACAAACATATGCAGTGCCAATGGCAGCTGTTGCTACCTGAACACAGTGTTACCTAAAACTCTGTTCAGAAACAAGCTGAAAAAAGTGGTTAAAAATTTGAGAACTCATAAAAACCCAGCCAGTATGCTGGCCATAGAAAAAGAGGCAGACCAATTTGTAGACCAATCCTGCCCTCTCTCATCAAAAAAAAGGTTTGATTTAAAACACAAATCTCATGCATCAACCAAGATTTGTGCTTTTTAAGATATGGTCTAAGTGTTGCTCTGCTGATTTCCGATGGAAAAGTGATTACATTTGTGATCAAAAGATGCAGATAATTTTTCTGTAACTGCATCCATTTGCTATAAGCGTCAGTGCCTCAATTGTATTATACTGAAATTCTTTGAAATCTCTCGCTAAATGACTTTGCCTGACTTTAAAGAATAGTAGAATATTTGAGATATGAACACTTCTTAATCTAGTGCAAAAAAAGTCATATCCATGGGATTTGTGTACATATAGGTTCAGAAACATTTTACAAACTTCAAAGGATCTGATTAACATTAAAAATGAGAACTATTTATGTGAGTAAGGACTTATCAAAAACAAATTAACTTCACCAATATCACCAACAAACTGCTTGGCAAATTCTGCACTAGTTGCAGGAACAAGAGAAAGGATCGTAAGAAAAAATAAGCAAGTGTGTTAAAGGGGAGGAAAATTAATTCAAAATGTGTGTGTTCACTTGAGGTAAGAATGATTGTGCATATACCTCTACCTTGCCACAAACAGCAATATGATGTGTGTTAACTCCTCTAACAGGTAAGTTAGTTCAATTAAATACACATGCTAATCCTTTCACTGAACTGTATGTTCAGAAATCACTTACTTTAACCATAAGCATAAATTCAGTTCAAGAACCCATAGCCTCAATTTCATGGGTTAAATGTGAAAATCTAATCAGTGATCCATCAAATAGGCAGACATCACTCTAGAGTTCAGCTGCTTTTAGGTGACAAGGGAATCACATTATAAAGCCTTCCACAGAAGTGCACCAGTCGTGCCAATATGGAGGGAGTGTCACGGAAGAATAACCAAAACATACCTGTATATTGAATCAGGCAAATAGCTGCTAGTGCACAAATGAAATGTTATTGTCATTGCACAGTTCTGTATTAATTACAAATACCAGCAACAGCCCTTTCTCACTCAATCCTAAGGTGAGCAAACGTTCTTGTGCTACAGCAGCCACCAATTGGATTATTGCCACTGAGATCTTGGTAGCACAACATATTGATTATATTTTTAAATCTACGCTAGGTCAAGCTAGACATCCACACACTGTGTATATTGTTAACAGCTCAAGGTTAAAGGGACACTCCACTGCCCAAACACAAAATAAATAAAAATCACGGTTTAGTAGATATACCCCCAATAAAAAACATCCATGCGTTTAACCCCTTAAGGACCAAACTTCTGGAATAAAAGGGAATCATGACATGTCACACATGTTATGTGTCCTTAAGGGGTTAATTCAATTTTTTTCATTAGGGGGTTATATCTAAAAACAGTTTGTAGAACATGCATTTCTCTTATGGTTAGCAAGCACTCACCTTCTAAGCCCGCACAGACTTCCCCAGCTGTCCAATCACAGGCTTCCCAATACAGCTCAATGAGAAGTCTTTGCAAGACAGGTACTCTGAGCAATTCATGCCTCTTGAGTTTAGTTCCAATGAGCTAACGAAACACGGAAGTAACGGGACCTGTAGTCTGCTTGAAAACCAAGGGGGTGTAACCAGGTTAATTTTTAAAACGGTCAATTTCTATTTAAATCTGTACTATTTGCAAAATGAAAAAAAATAGCTTTTCAGCAAGCTAAAGTGCTTTGGGGTGCGGAGTGTCCCTTTAAGTCACTTGGATAAAAGCATGCACATATCAGGAAACTAGCTAACATGTGCGATTAGAACTTAACAAGCACTTATTGTTGGTATCAGTTATTTTTTATGTAAATTTGTAGATGTGCCTCTCACTTGTTGCTTAAAATTAAATACTTAAAGCGACCTTCAACATATCATAACCACAAGAGCCATAAGTTATGTTGTCAGGTCTCCCCTGAGCCTTCGTCTAGAAAGGAAGCAAAACGTTTAACCTGCAATTTACCAGTATCAAACAAGTGGAAGGACCGCTGGTCTGGGAGTCATTAACAGGAGACCGTGCCACCTGGTACTATCACCTGGAGTCCGGCTGTAATTTTATGGGGCATGAGTACCCTTAAGTGGTTTCCTTAAAAGGTGTACCATGCTTTGTTTAGCTGCTACCTAACAAATGTGTAAATTTTTATGTCCAACTTTGTGCTTTACACGTATAAATCCAATGTGCTCTACAATTTTGGCTATCAAAACGGTTTTCTTATGCAAGTTTCTGTACACCTACCAGATATAAAAAATACATTTTAAAAAAGTGCTTCCTTCTACAGAAATGTAACATTACACATTCTAATGTATCCACCTGTAGTACAAGTGGATACATGGAATCCATACAATAAATTATGTTATTGAGTGGAAATGTTACATTTTGGACATATATTGTTAAAGCATTAATTAAAGGGACTCGCTAGGCAATGTAATCATTTCATCTAACTTAAGTGGATATAGTGCCTGGAGTCTCCTGGTTCTATTCCTCCATTCAGTGTTAAACTGTTACCTTCAAAGAAGGGGAGGGTACGCTGAAGCTTTATTGGGAGCTTTGATAGGCTGAGAGTGGACAACCGACATTAAACCTATCACTGGTGCCCATTGCAGCTCAGGAGACACAAACCCAAATAACACAGATGAGCCTGAGTTTGGGCGCCGAGACCATCTCATTCTGTATTAAACACTCCAGGCACTATAACAACTTTAGTGAGATTAAATGGTTCCAGTGCCTGAAGTGTCCAGTGAATGTCAACATTTATTAAAACAAAATGGATTGTTCAAACACATTTCATAACATTTCAGAATATATAAAGTTTTTCTTCAAAAAGAAAAAAGGTACAAACACACACACACACATAAAATACTCCAGACATAAGAAAGCAACATTCATGGTGTGCACAATTTTGTATTTATATAAAAAAAAATTCACATATGCAAGCTGCAATCCTGAATATACCTGTACTGCTTACCATACATCGCCATCTGCTAGTTTAATTATAAAGTACGAGAGTGACAGAGTTGTGACTATTAATAATAAACTGAAATTTTAAATGCGTTTGACATCTTACATAATAAAAGCTCTAAGACATGTTTGCAATATTGATGTGGCTAAAATGAAGAGGAAACAGGTATAAACACAAACATTTATTAAGTTACCCTCATGTGCTCAGGTAGCCAAGAGCCTTGAGCAAATGACCAGAATCTGATTTTTTGCAGCCACTCTCAAGAAGCTTCATTTTATGTCTGATTGATTGATTTCTGGTTTCCGATTTGAGATCGAGGGATATGGGTATGGCTTTTCCAAAAATAAATAAAAACAATAAAAATAAATTTGAAAAGATGGCACAGTACCCCGAAAATGTTTAGTCAATCAATTTTGTATTACCAAAAAGGTCCATAAAGACATAATAAACCAACTCAGACAATTAAAAAGTAGAAGCAATAAAATCACACAGAAGTTATTTCACCGGGTATTGAATCCAATACAAGCGGAACTTGTTCATTGACCAAAATGTCAACTGTGTACAAAATGACAGTGGGAAGTCAGTAACTTATAACTGAAAAACCTCAATAGGTAACCAAGTACTGAAATGTCAGCAATTGCATTTCATATATGAAAAAAAGAACAAAAACCCCAAACAAACTAACAATAAAATAAATGAATTCCAGTTTGCGCACTTCATTTAATTTCCTTGATAATTCTAGTCTGTAGACAGAGTGATGCAGATGCTTGGGGACCTTGGGTGACTTTGCTGGTGTTTATTGGGCACTGCAAGTTCTGTCCTTTCCGAAATGTACATCAGTTTTTCCTCCTGTAGGCTACATGCACTAAATCTATTCTTTTCCTTACCAGTGCCTGTACTGGCAACACTCGTGCTCATGGGATTATGTGAGGACGTTGCGCCACTCATTTGCTCAAAGGATTTACTGAATACAGAAGTGGCAGTTCTTGCCAGGCTATGGCTTCCAGGCTTGGGGAGAGACTGACTGGTTGTCAATGTTAACCTCTTCAAAGATACTAGCTCCAGGTTTTCACTCATAGCCCTCTGGTTCTGCTTTCTGCTAAGATGCTCACGGCAAGACTCTCCAATGGAGTCACGTTCTTTTCCCCCAGTTCTGCCTCCAGCGGATCTTCTCTGGGCCTTTCCCAAGGGAGGCCTGCTAAAACTGCCGCTGCTACTGCTGTGGGACATGGCAGACTGACTTGAGCTAGATGCAGCCCTGGAGCAAAACCCTTCGTCCACCTCCGATATTTCCGTCAGCTCTTCCTGTAGTGTTAGTTCTGCAGCGTCTACAAACCAGAGATAAGGTTCACATCAGAATTCTGAGCTGAAAAGTAATTTTTTTTTGTTTTTATATCACCTGAAGCAAAATCATTGCAAGCTAAATCATTAGATACTTACCACCATTTGAAAAGGAGAGAACACAATACTTCACACCAGCAGTGTGAATAAAGAAACAGGCAGAATACCCGCAAAAGCATGCCCATAATTTATAGATCGTGAGGAGAGGCCAGTAGTTATTCATGCAAGTAGAGAGTAGATTAAGATCCCCACCAAATCAGTTCATAGAAAGCTAGAGAATTTTGTTCTTTATTCAAGCAAGGACCAAAACAGCGTGGAAAAAGAGAATCTCAAAACGGATTATTGCTGCAAATTGATAGACTGCAGAATGTAAAGGCTAACAAATGGAAAGGTCACAAGGTGCACTTCTGAAAGATTAGACATCTACTTGCAACTCCACCCCAATGGCTGGTCATGCATGCTTGCCGCTGTTAAATTAACTACGTCTTTCAAGTAGTCATTACTATATTACCAAGTAAAAAAAAAAAAAGGAAAATAGACGTAAAAAACTCCAAAATTTTTATTGCTTTGGTTGTAAAACTAGCATACATTCATGCATACTTCAGCCATTGTTCTTTCCATGTAAATACAAGAGGTAGTACCCTCATGCGACCAGGAATGGCAAGACTTGATAGGGGCAACATGCCAACATGCATGTACTATGAAATCAAGTAGAAGTGTACTTGTATCTTTTGACCCATGCAGTGTGACCCTTTCACTTGCAGGTACCTTGTAGCCCATCTACCAAGTGATTAACACTGCACTCTGCCAGGTGAGGTTAAGCCGTCTTCCATGAATCTCCTTACAGATTTTTGCCTTCTGATATCTGCCATTGGCTTGCCCTCAGTTCTAGGGTCTGCGCAGTTGTCCTGCACTGCCTGTATATGCTGAACATCATTCTCTGTTAGTGATCTGCCTCTCTCCCCATTCATGGTTTTCTCTCCAGGCACACATGTGACACTAATCTCAGGTATGACAATGTTGCCCAGATCTGTGTCAATACTAGTTTCAGGTTGTTCTAAAATGGGAAAATGAGACAAAAACAAATAGGATGGCTGAAAAGAAAAACAGAATGGAAACAAAATGGACCGAAAAACTAAAACCACAAAAGAAACCCCCATAAAATTATAATGTGAAATGAATCTTTAAAAAGTGAAATATGACAAGATCCCTAAAGGAGTTTTGGACTATGAAAAGGTTTTTGTTTTTAAAATATTATTTATTCTCACAATCATAAAAGAAAATGGCAGTCCAAAGTTAATTTTTACATGAAAACGTACCTAAACATAAAACATATTCCTGGGATACAATGTAGTCTATTAGATATTAAATATCATTCAAGGTACATTTTAAATGGCAAACTATATGCCAAATCGTGGGTGCAGAAACACTACTATGTGTCTGTCAGGAAGATAGCTGGTAGAGGTGTGTAAACATTGCCACATTACCAAAAGTAATGTTTTACACTGCAGTAGCAAAATGACAGGGACACTGCAACCGGACCACCTCATTGAGATGAAGTAGTTTGGGCGAGTATAGTGGCCTTTTAAAGAAAATCTATTATACAATATTTCAAATAAATGTAAGATAGAAGGGGAAATAGTCCACAATGGAAAACTTTGTGAAAGTTGAGAGGCCAAAAGCATCAAATAAAGAAAATGGAAAAAAATAAATATGGCTGAGAACAAAGATGATGTGAGAAATGTAGATTGATGAGGCCTACTGGCAGTCCTTCCAACGGCACTGCTGAAACCTTTTTGCCTCTAACTAGAACTCTCATGTTAAAACTGGCACATGACTAGAATGTTTGTATCAGTATCAGGATAGGATAGGAAACCAAATGTATTGGGATTAGGGTAACATTTTGTCTGGGACAGTTCTTTTACTGTGAAACACTATTAAAGAGATTACCGAGATAAGGAGTGTATAGTTAAACACTCTTGAATGTGTTATTGTGCTGAAAGGGACATACTAAGCACCAAAACTATTTTAGCTTAATGAAGTAGTTTTAGTGTACAGATCATGCACCTTCAGGCTGACTGCTCAATTATCTGCCATTTAGGAGTTAAAACATTTCTGTTAACTCCCCCTGTCCTATCCTATAATGTGGCTTGGGAGAGTGATCTGGGACCTTTGTTGGAGTCTTGCTGAGCAGCTCATTATCCTGTACTCCACTAGCTCTCGTGACATTCAACAGGAAGGTTACCAAGAGGTTCTTTTAAGACACAAACATATGATCTATTTGCTATTGATCATAGTTACTAGTTCTGTGTTATGACTATGATTTTTTTATTGGCTAACATCCTTTTTTTTGTATTGCCTTATGTGCAAAACTCACAAAAAAAAGATTTTTCAAAAATAAATGTTTTTCTGTTTCTGCAATCCTAGCCACATCTCGCCTGCCTGTGACTAAAATGGCTTCCATTAATTTTTTAAATTTTTTTTAAAGTTTATTTTCAATCCGATTTTACCCACACTCCAAGTACCAAAACAACTTTAGCTTAAGTGATTTTGGTGTGTAGCTTCACTCCTGCGGTTACACTGCGTGCTTACATTAGAAGTTCTTACCTCCGGCTTAGTTAATTGAATTTAAATTACACACAAAAGGTTCTAGCAGTCTATCAACAGAGCAGAGGGATTATAAATTCTAAATTAAACACACTGAACAGAAAGTTGAGCAGTGAGATAGCAGGAGCATAAACTACACATCAAATAATACCACTTTTATAAGTTCATCTAAATGAAATTGTTATAGTGCCTACAGTCTCCCCCCCTTAACTCTCCTTCACTAATAGTAGGCTTGGAAGCGCAGCTTCAAGCCACTCCTTCAAGCCCACTGTGTATGAGAGCCAGAAATCTTACTTATTGGCTCTCATACTGTAACATTACGTGTGCATGTGCAGTGCCGTCATGGTCGGCCATAGTGAATCACTGAATACAATGATTTTCTATGATGATATTGTAGGCGCATTGTGACGAGCACGCATTCCTCAGTTCTCCTTTATGAGGAGCATTTGATTGGCCCGAGCCAAGCTTCCATGATGACACAACCAGAGGAGGTGGTCGTGGCAGCACCATGGGAGACTGTGCTGGAGAGAAGGTTAGTAATTTGTTTATCTATTTTTAAGGGGCATCATGGCTGTAGTGTTAGAAATGCAGATATGTATTACTAATGTTACAATGTTCCTTTAATAATCTTTCTAAATTGCTCCCTTATATGGTAATTCATTAAACTTGTGGATAATTTGAGGCAATTTACGACATATCTAAAAGTAAGTGACAATGTTCCATGATCTGAACTGCGAACAAATGCTAACTCTATACCATGTTGCAGTGACCATTTTTTGCAGTTACTCTCCCAGAGTATATATATGTGTCAGTGATAAGATATGATGTTAAAACACAATATTGTCACACAAATGCCTATCTTCACTGTGTTTTTATGAGTGTCTCAATAAAAATAAAAAACACAAAAAAAATGCCATCTCTATAAAATTCTTAACACGGTCAATAAAATTGGCTCAACCTGGCTGAGAATATCCACACATAGCTCTTATAGGAGGCTGACTGGCTGAGAAATTGTATAGGACATCCAAAATAATTGTTTAATTATTCCTGGAAAACAAAATGTTAAACCTACTGCTGGCTGGATGTAACAGCCAGATGGACAGGAGATTAATTTTATAATAAATACACATTTCCCTAAAACATCTAGTGAACACATTTTAATTTCATTTTGCCTGCAAAATGCAGACCAGGCAGTGATCACTGGATGCTTAGATCTGGACGCTATTCAGTATGTGAAGTTGGGACATTTGACAATTTGGGGCTATGGTATTCGTTTTAAAACAGAGACCAAATGGCTGAAAATCTTTTTACATAGTTTGTTCTTATCTTAGAATAAGAATAAGAAATATACACAAACTGGATATTCAGAGGCACAATTACAGTATGCCTTCACAACGAAGACTTGCTAATGCGGCATCCTAGACTTCACAATAAAAGGTACTAAATCACTGCAATTTAATGTACAGGGCAAGTGAAGCCAAACTGCCTCGGGTGTTTAATCTTTATCTAGTCTGCAATCACTTACTAATCCTCTCCACTCTAGCCAAGCTCCTTTTATACAGGATTTTTCACCAAACAGCTTTCCCTCCATCCTGGCACTGATAATGTATCAGATCTCTCCACAGATTGATATTAACAGGGGATTTTTGTACAGACGTAAAACAAATCTGGATTCTAAAAAGGTCATGTGTAGCTTTAGTGGCTTTCTACGAGATGTGCAGCATTCAATGATTATACAGGAAGATGCTTACAAAGCGGTTTTTTTTGTGAGTATTGCAAAAAGCACTTGTCCTATAATGTTTTTGGCAATTTGAGTAAATTGGTCATAGAGGTCAACTGCTGATTTTCGTAGTATTTCTAACAATCCTGAATGTCTCAAAATGCTGTAGGCCAAACTGATTTATGCTTTACATTGACTCAGTCTAGATCATGTTCTCCAACTCATTTGTTTTTACTACTGGCTGGCAAAGCATTACAGGTCAGTGGTTAGTAACACAAGAGTCTGGGAGTTACCCATTAACCACCCACCAATAATACTTTTACTAAAGTTTAAAAAAAAAACAAAAAAAAAAACAGAATGATTCAAAGGTAGTTTTTTATTATTATTATTATTATTATTATTATTATTATTATTATTATTATTATTATTATTAGTTTACTAGAGGACAGAAGGCATCTCTTGAAAAAGAACCCAGTCACCCAGTACAAACGTTTGCAATCAATCAGGAATTGTTATTAAATGGGAACTATATTGTGAAACATACTATTGTAACCAAAAATTTAACTTTTCCACAGTTCACACTTTACTGAAAAACCCTGTAAGTGTAACAACTGTGACAACTGTGAGAGGGGGCACGAGGGAAGGAGTTCAAAGGTTAAGGGGTATCATACTGGTGAATTGATCTAGGAACGAGAGGTCAGTATGCAGGTTTACGCTCTTTTTGACTTTACCAAATGTAAATATTGGCATAAGAACCCCTGTAAGAGATGCAGTGACTCCCCAACCCATGATAAATAATTCTGCCACACACTGGATCTATCCCTTATTTCAGTCCCATCACTGGAAAGGAAACAGGAATAAAGCCAAACTGCAGCTTCTCCTAGCTTTCCTAGTAGTTTCAGCCATGTCATTTCATTAAAATAGTGAGCAGACTGTGTTTTTGGAGGATAATCAAAGCACATCTTGTGAAAATAAAGGGAGACCTGGTATTGGGAAAAAAATATCTGATGAGTATCTTATTTATTTTCATTGGGCAAAACGTGTAGCCCGTGATTTTTCAAAGAATATCCAGTATTAACCTAGGAAACAAAATTGACAGAATTTAGCAAGGATTAATATGAATATTGCAAGTATTAAGAAAATTGTATTCAGAAAACTGGGCAGTGTAGATGGGCTGAATGGCTCTTATCTGCCGTCACATTCTATGTTTTCTATTGAGTGAGCACTGTGCAGATCACTACCACATACCCAGAAAATCAAGCAGTATTGCGCCTTGTGTAGACCAAGGTAGTGTTTATTTCAGGTGCTGCACCCCATGCATTCACATACGAAGACCATGTGCCGCTTATTCTGTATGTACAATACATTTCTAACACCTCCTATACAATTCTGTTAACCCTCCCACCCCCCTTTACAGGGTTTACGCTTGTTTAAGTGCTCTTGTCTACTTCAGCCCCTCTTACAGCACGGTCTCTAAAATACAGCACCTGTCCTGTCCCTTTCTTTAGTCACACAGGCAACTTACCCTAGTACTTTCAGATGCCTATTCCTAATATCTTACCCTCCACACCAACCCATGTTATTTCTTTCCATGTCTCTTAACTTACCCTCTCAAAATTACAGACGGTAGGTTCAACCTACCAGTTATACTGGATTTCATACCCCATTCTGATTCACTGCACATCACTGGACAATACGGTCACAACAGAGTGTGTCAAAAAGAGCATCAACAACAGATGCCAGGAAACAGTGTTGGGGCTGGGACATGTCCAGGGATTGCATGGGTAATTAAAACCTGCCTATGAAGGAAACTCAATAGTAGTTCCACAGTCATCTGCATAAATCTCCTACTTTACAGTTTTGTTTAATTTATGTGGGGTTAAGTTATCTCCTACACAGAAGTCCTGTGTCATTTGGAAGCTTTGAAATTGTATATCCAAAAATGAATGGTTTAAGCTGCATGTTAAGACAGCAGACATTTACGCCTGACGTGCACTCTGGAAACATGCAGAATACATAGAAAAAAATTTTTTTCTCACCGTGTCGCTTCCATCGATGGCCTCTGATAGACATGCTAGTGACTGCATTTCTTGATATCCTAGATGATGTTGGTGTGATTTCCACTTGTATACATCTGGTTCCTTCTTTAATTCCCTTAATAGCTCCTTGGGGTAACGAAGCTTTAATGGCATTTGCAACCTTAAAAAAGGCAAAATAGGAAAGTATAAAAAAAAATAAAAAATAAAATACAATAACAAAATTCAAATGTGTAACTAACTACAGTAAAATATGAACCTTAACATTTACAGGGCTATACACTTGGGGCGAGAATTCAAAGTCAATTTCAAATTTAAGGCCAAAATAGCAGAACTAGAAACATAGCAGATAATGTTTCAGTTTTGGCTACTTTTACCTTATATTTAAAATTCTCTTTAAACCCAATCTCCACTCGTTCAAAAAAAAAAATCTTTGAAAACCTACTTCTTTAGGAAAGCATATCAATTAAACTGTGAACAGCTTTCCCTCCTCGCACCCAGATTCCTCTCCTGAAACGGTCATCAAAACAAAACACTAAGCCCTCAATGAACACTATCCTAGCAACCTACTTTTCTACCCTACTCTTCTCTTTTGTGTCACTATACCCCACTCCCTCTCAATCCCTCTGTTCCTGTGTGTCCAACTCGTCTGGTTACAATTACGTGTCTGTTAGTCCACCCATTGTACAGCGCTACGGAACTTGTTTGCGCTTTATAAATAAATTAATAACCCTGCCAGTGTCATTTCATCAGCTGGCTTCCTTTAAAATCCAAAATCTGTCATTTCTCCCAAGCTTCGCATAAGAGTCAAATCTACTTCAGGCAAAACTCTGGTTTGTCACACTAATAGAATGAGAGAAACTTGTTAAAACAAATTGCTTGGGAAAAAGAAGACTGGCAAAAAAGATGCTCACAAATACTAAATATATTCACACAAAGTATCTGTTGCCTGGGCAATGACTAGGCTCTTTGCTGATGTGTATGTATTTTAGGTAGAGAGATCAACAGAATGATAATGTGTAAAATAATTTCAATCACTCCGATGTGTGTTTTATATATGTGCAGCTTGGAAAACAGATGGTAGACAGGATGTGATAATAGAACTGCTAAGGAATTGTGTGAAATCCAGGAATCACATTTCAACTATGCAAGTGAAGAGCAAGATATTTTCTGTCAACAAGAACATTAAAATTCATGAGGTTGGTACCCAGAAAAATTACAAGCCACATTGTTCATCAAAGGGCTAAAGAAACTTTATAGTACATGAGAAAATAGATACACATGTTCTCTAAAAGGACAATCTAAGCACCAAATCAATGCTGGCTTAAAGGAACACTATAGTCACCAAAAGAACTTTAGCTTAATGCATTGGTTTTGGTGTATAGATCATGCCCCTGCAGTCTCCCTGCTCGATTATCTGCCATTTAGGAGTTAAATCACTGTGTTTATGCAGCCCTAGTTACATCTCCCTGCATGTGACTTACACAGCCTTCCTAAACACTTCCTGTAAAGAGACAGCTAAAGATTGCCTTTATTGCAAATTTGGTTTAATTTAGAATGTATTATCTTCTGCACTGTTAATAGCTTGCTAGACCCTGCAGAAGCATCCTGTGAGTAATTAAAGTTCAAATTACAGAGCAGGAGATAAAATTAAGAACAAGTAAGTTAACATCTGATTGAAAATGAAACCATCTCGTTGTCATGCAGGCAATGTCGGTCACAGCCAGGGGAGGTTTGGCTAGGGCTGCAGAAATGGAAACTAAAGCGATTTAACTTCTAAATGACAGGGAATTGAGCAGTGAGACATCAGGGATTGTTTTAGTGACTATAGTGTCACTTTAATGAATTGGTTAACTGAAGTAGCAGCCCAGCAGTGATCACAATGTCAAACTACACAAAATAAGGGTGCACTTCCAAAAATATACTTATTGTTAGTGTCCAAAATCTTCAAATAAGTGGTAAAACATGTAAAATAAAATATACCAGATAGTGCATGTCTGCACACACCAAACAAGCTATAAGACTTGCTTCACACTACTATGGCTTGTTCGGTGAGTGAAGATGTATGTTTAACAATGTATTGACTATCCAATGACTTCAGGTGGAAGGGGTTTTCAATCACTTTCTAATATCCCAAAAGGCCAGTTCCAAAGGCATAAAGAAAATTGTACCTATAAAATGGACTTTGTGGAGCAAGCTAAAAATATGAAAATCTATTTTATAGCCAAAAGCTACCCAAAGGAAGAGGTTGCAGGAGTCAAAGAATTAGATAGAGAATTGTTACCTGGTTACAAAGTTAGTAAACAGGGTACTTTTGACATCATCCTGTAATTTTTAATCTTTCAGATAACAGTGGTGCTATTAAGTCCACAATTAAATTTAAAAACACTGACACATTATATCATGTGATTCTTTGAGGACTATAATTCCATCCTGTCCATTAATCACTTTTTCATCATGCCACTGCAATAATTATTATTTATATATATATATATATATATATATATATATATATATATATATATATATATATATATATATGTATGTATTAACCCCTTAAGGACCAAACTTCTGGAATAAAAGGTAATCATGACATGTCACACATGTCATGTGTCCTTAAGGGGTTAAAAAAATTTTTTATTTCTTATTTTTTTCTCTACATGTATTGATGACTTTTTACACTGCATATATTGCAATGTTTCCCCCACTTAAAGTATTATATTAGATTAACATATCCCTTTATGCACTATTGTACTTTTAAATTTTATATATATCAAAAAAATAAAGGGAACACAAAAACAACACATCCTAGAACTGAATTAATTAAATATTCTTCTGAAATACTTTGTTCTTTACATAGTTGAATGTGCGGACAACAAAATCATACAAAAATAAAAAAATGGAAATACATTTTTCAACCCATGGAGGTCTGGATTTGGAGTCACACTCAAAATTAAAGTGGAAAAACACACTACAGGCTGATCCAACTTTGATGTAATGTCCTTAAAACAAGTCAAAATGAGGCTCAGTAGTGTGTTTGGCCTCCACGTGCCTGTATGACCTCCCTACAACGCCTGTGCATGCTCCTGATGAGGTGGCGGATGGTCTCCTGAGGGATCTCCTCCCAGACCTGGACTAAAGCATCTGCCAACTCCTGGACAGTCTGTAGTGCAACGTGACGGTGGATGGAGCGAGACATGATGTCCCAGATGTGCTCAATTGGATTCAGGTCTGGGGAACGGAAGGACCAGTCAATAGCATCAATGCCTTCGTCTTGCAGGAACTGCTGACACACTCCAGCCACATGAGGTCTAGCATTGTCTTGCATTAGGAGGAACCCAGGGCCAACCGCACCAGCATATGGTCTCACAAGGGGTCTGATGATCTCATCTCGGTACCTAATGGCAGTCAGGCTACCTCTGGCGAGCACATGGAGGGCTGTGTGGCCCCCAAAGAAATGCCACCCCACACAATTACTGACTGACTGCCAAACCGGTCATGCTGGAGGATGTGGCAGCAGAACATTCTCCACGGCATCTCCAGACTGTCACGTCTGTCACATGTGCTCAGTGTGAACCTGCTTTCGACTGTGAAGAGCACAGGGTGCCAGTGGCGAATTTGCCAATCTGGGTGTTCTCTGGCAAATGCCAAACATCCTGCACGGTGTTGGGCTGTAAGCACAACCCCGACCTGTGGACGTCAGGCCCTCATAACACCCTCATGGAGTCTGTTTCTGACCGTTTGAGCAGACACATGTACATTTATGGCCTGATGGAGGTAATTTTGCAGGGCTCTGGCAGTGCTCCTCCTGTTCTTCCTTGCACAAAGGCGGAGGTAGCGGTCCTGCTACTGGGTTGTTGCCCTCCTACGGCCTCCTCCAGGTCTCCTGATTTAATGGCCTGTTTCTTTGTAGCGCCTCCATGCTATGGACACTACGCTGACAGACACAGCAAACCTTCTTGCCACAGCTCGCATTGATGTGCCATCCTGGATGAGCTGCACTACCTGAGCCACTTGTGTGGGTTGTAGACTCCGTCTCATGCTACCACTAGAGTGAAAGCACCGCCAGCATTCAAAAGTGACCAAAACATCAGCCAGGAAGCATAGGAACTGAGAAGTGGTCTGTGGTCACCACCTGCAGAACCACTCCTTTATTGGGGGTGTCTTGCCAATTGCCTATAATTTCCACCAGTTGTCTATCCCATTTGCACAACAGCATGTGAAATTGATTGTCACTCAGTGTTGCTTCCTAAGTGGACAGTTTGATTTCACAGAAGTGTGATTGACTTGGAGTTACATTGTGTTGTTTAAGTATTCCCTTTATATAGTTGTGCCGTTCATCTATAAGTGCAGTGTGGTCTAGGGATCGACCGATATTTTTTTTTTTTTAGAGCAGATACCGATAATCTGTGAACTTTCAGACTGATAGCTTACCGATATTCAGTACATTTACCTTTTTTTTTTTATTAAGTCGTAAATGCACAAAATATACATGCCAGTCAGGTATTTTTATGTTTTCAAGAATATTTATGTGTGTGTGTGTGTAGTGGATGCAGTGAGAGTATTTGATTAGTGGATTGTATGTAAATATGTGCGGTAGGACTTTCCACCGCCCCTCCCCCATAGTGTTCCTTTCCACCCCCTCCCTCCCCCATAGTGTTCCTTTCCACCCCCCTCCCTCCCCCATAGTGTTCCTTTCCACCCCCCTCCCTCCCCCATAGTGTTCCTTTCCACCCCCCTCCCTCCCCCATAGTGTTCCTTTCCACCCCCTCCCTCCCCCATAGTGTTCCTTTCCACCCCCTCCCTCCCCCATAGTGTTCCTTTCCACCCCCTCCCTCCCCCATAGTGTTCCTTTCCACCCCCCTCCCTCCCCCATAGTGTTCCTTTCCACCCCCCTCCCTCCCCCATAGTGTTCCTTTCCACCCCCCTCCCTCCCCCATAGTGTTCCTTTCCACCCCCCTCCCTCCCCCATAGTGTTCCTTTCCACCCCCCTCCCTCCCCCATAGTGTTCCTTTCCACCCCCTCCCTCCCCCATAGTGTTCCTTTCCACCCCCCTCCCTCATAGTGTTCCTTTCCACCCCCTCCCTCCCCCATAGTGTTCCTTTCCACCCCCCTCCCTCCCCCATAGTGTTCCTTTCCACCCCCCTCCCTCCCCCATAGTGTTCCTTTCCACCCCCCTCCCTCCCCCATAGTGTTCCTTTCCACCCCCCTCCCTCCCCCATAGTGTTCCTTTCCACCCCCCTCCCTCCCCCATAGTGTTCCTTTCCACCCCCCTCCCTCCCCCATAGTGTTCCTTTCCACCCCCCTCCCTCCCCCATAGTGTTCCTTTCCACCCCCTCCCTCCCCCATAGTGTTCCTTTCCACCCCCCTCCCTCATAGTGTTCCTTTCCACCCCCTCCCTCCCCCATAGTGTTCCTTTCCACCCCCCTCCCTCCCCCATAGTGTTCCTTTCCACCCCCCTCCCTCCCCCAGTGTTCCTTTCCACCCCCCTCCCTCCCCCATAGTGTTCCTTTCCACCCCCCTCCCTCCCCCATAGTGTTCCTTTCCACCCCCTCCCTCCCCCATAGTGTTCCTTTCCACCCCCTCCCTCCCCCATAGTGTTCCTTTCCACCCCCCTCCCTCCCCCATAGTGTTCCTTTCCACCCCCTCCCTCCCCCATAGTGTTCCTTTCCACCCCCCTCCCTCCCCCATAGTGTTCCTTTCCACGAATCCCTAAACTTCGCAATGAGAATCATCCCACAGGGTAGAGCATTCATCTCCAGACTCCTGAGCCTACTCCCCACATTTCCGGATTACCAAAGCTGCATCTCCCTTAACGCCCAAGCCACAGCAGATCTACTTATGTGGAACATTTTTTCTCTCGAACTGGAATGGGTTTCTCCCGCAGGTATCTATACACTCCCATGTCAGTTGGACAGATGCAGCAGCTACCACAGGTTTCGCAGCCATATTTGGTGACGAATGGCTCTGGGGTAGTTGTCCTGAGGAGGTACAAGATATAGAGGGGTTCTACAACAACTCAACTCTTTTCGAGGTATACCCTATTGTAGCCACAGCAGTGGAGTGGGGGCATTTGTAGTCAGGCAAAACAGTACAGTGCTTTTCAGACAATCAGGCGATTTGCCACGTTATTAACAAAGGCCGCTCAGCTTCTTTGGTGATAATGAGGTTCATTAGGAGACTGACGTGGCTGGCAGAATGCAAACAGTTTTACTTGGTGTGCTGCCATGTCCCAGGAGTTTTAAACACTGCATCTGATCGATTGTCTCGCTTTCAATTTCAGGCTTTCCGAGAGTCCCTACCCACAGCCTCACATCTGGCCACGGCAGCCCTTCTGTTCCAATAACTAATTATGGACTAGACGAGTTACTGCACCATAGCCAGATCCTAACAAAACTGTCCCTATCCGCCAACACTCATACTGCCTATGACAGGGCATTTTCCTTATACAGGAAATTTATGGCAGATCATCAACTAGATAGCATGTTTGAAATAACCTCCTTGGTGGCATTTACCACTTTTTACCACCTCAAGTTAAGGTTATCACCCAACACAATTAAGTTGTACCTGACAGGCATCCAGCACCATATGTACTCCGCCTACCCCAACAACTCTCCTCATATGCCATCAGGGCCATACTTCAGGGCATATCCAAGGTTAACAGTCCAAACCCACAACAAAGGATACCCATCCACAAACAGTGGGTCTAGTACATGTCGGATGTACTAGATTCAGCCCCGTTCGAACCTCAGACTAACTCAGTCATTAAAACAGCCATGTACCTGACCTTTTACGGCTTCCGGAGGCCATGGGAATTCAACATAAGTGGACAACATAACGCACAACTCTGCCTCCGTGTCTCCCACTTAAGGAAACATCTAGATCATTACATACTCCCTATACCCGTGACCAAAACGAGCCAACTAGGTCAACCTGTCCACATTCTTTATTATCCCACGAACAATTCCTGGTGCCCAGTAAAGGTTTTCGATTCCTATTATCTCACCGTACAAAATCACTCCTCACTTACGCTTCTGTCACTGCACAAGTGTCAGGATTAATAGTTGATCCAGCACGCAAAACTGTATCACGCCTAGGACTAAAGGTAACATCTTACCGGGCCTTAGAATGACCGGACTTAACGTACCAGAGAATAGTCAGAATATTTGCCGAGGTCAGGGACACTGAATGAGACACAATGATGAGGGAAAGCCAAAAGTCAAGGATACCAGAATACAGGGAAGTCAAAACAAAGCCAAGGTCAATAACCAGAAATAAACGCTCAAGAACACACTCTCTGACAACCACTAAGGGAATCCACGACAGGGCAATGAGGAAAAGGTAAAAAAAGGAGTTTAAATAAGCCTCCTTCAGATCCGATTAGCCATACCAGGCCTTTAAACCCACAATGTGTGTGTGTGTGTGCGCGTCCTTTACGTGATGTCACACGCACGCCAACGTAGTCAATACCATGGGTGGACGTGGAGTTATGAATTAGTGTGGATTCACAGTGGCCGGCGTCGTCCACCAACATGCTGCAGGAGTCAGATACATTGCCGCATGGCCGCTGAACGGCACTTCCGCATTTGTCAGGAAGGCAATTACTGCAGATACCGCAAGGTGAGGATGAATAAGTTACAACGAGGCTAGCCTCACTACATCCAAATTCATGTTTTACGTCCGCTTATTGTTAACAAGGCTCGGCATTAACCCTAGCAATTATTCAGGACACTAATTTAAGATAGGGTCCGCATCTACGGCATCAAGCCAGGAGGTTCCAGTCCAGGTGATTAAAATTGCTAGAAGTCATCAGCATATACAACATACATACCTCAACCGGTACAGGAGATGCGTTAAGCCTTTGAAAAAAATGTCCTCTTAAAGTACTTACGCTGTATTATGTTCTTTCTCCATAAATGTGTTTAAGTATGAGATGTGTTCCTTTTTGCCCACTTTATTTACTGGGCTACAGCATACATCTGTTTCGGCACACCTCAACTGACTTTTCATATCAAGGTTTAAGAAAACAATCTTACCTGAATCACAAACCGATGTAGCCCCGAACACAATATATATTATATATATATATATATATATATATATATATATATATATATATATATATATATATATATACATACATACATACATACACACACATACACACAAAAAAAATAAATTCCTTGCACTCACGCTTTCCTGATAAATGCCTGGTGCCAAAGCCTGCTGGATGGTTCACAGAGTATCTACAATGAAGGCTGCACTCCACCATCTTCATTAAAATCCAAAACTTTTATTGAGTATACATTAAGAAGATAATTGACGTTTCAGCCCCACATTTTATAAAAAAAATACATTTTCCCCTTGTTGGAAGATTGTGGACACCAATGATGAGTATTAGATTTTTTGAAAGCGCATCTATTTTATGTTTGCTATTGTTATAACTGTGTAAAGAAATTATATTTTGAGCGCCTTTTCCCCATTTGTTTTTTTTCCCCCCAATGATCACACAGTAATTGTCAGGGACAGCATGCCAGGCTGCAGCATGAGAGACATCTTCCTCTCATGCAGCAAACGGCCAGTAGATGGCGATCATTGCTCTACCGTTTTAGCTGGGAAGTCCCTCAGCTGATGTGAGCAGGAGTTAGAGGTATGTTTAGTGATGTTTTAGGGTGAATGTTAGGGCAGGTGTATGGTTAGAGTTCGTCTAAGCATAGGTTTAGGGGTAGGGCTGGTATAAGTTTTGAGTGGTGTCTAGAGTAGGCGTTAACTACGGCAAATGTATTTATATCATAGTCATATGGCATTTAACAATAAGGATGGATACAACTTGGACTTAAAGTGTAATTTTTTTCCCCCCCATTTTATTTATACTTCATGTTAAGTATAAGGAAGTAAGTGGAAGAGAACAATAAAGGAGGAAGGGGAGTGGGGGGAAAACTGAAGAGGGGGGTGGGAGAGGCACCCAAAAGAGGTTGGTGGGAAAGACACGTGCATGAAATTACGGTGGTATAAACGCATAGCACAAATTCTAGGTTTTGTTTTGGTTCAGAAGTTAGACAGTTACCTCTGTCTTACAAGGGTTAAAGATGGCAGTTGACAGATTCAGTTTTTTCAACAAACTGAAAGAGATAATACCTACCAGCAATGGCTCTGGGAAAAGTTCTAGTTGCGCCCGGTACAGAACATCATCCAAAGCTCTGCGAGCTGCATCCCACTCCCCGTTGTAACTATAAAAACATAAAGGAACAGCATGTCATCAGTCACTATAAAATGGTTGTGCCATAAAATTTTAGTTTGTGCTAAAAGTGAGAAATGGACAGTTTCTCTTCACCTTTCTAACATACCAATGATAATTAGGGCAGATTAAAGGGGAAACATCTTTTAATTTATAAATTACACCACTAAATAAAACTGTGATAACCACCAATAACTTATGTCCATGTGATGCTTCACTTTCTTTAAAATGTATTAAAGGTTTTGCAAACAATCTTACAATCCGGATAGAGTAACGTTGCAAATGAAGACAAGAAATAAAAACATTGTTTAATGTCTCCTTTTTTCTGTATGTTTCTTTTATGAGGATGATCAGGGGCAAATAAGAGGGCATATACAAATGGCTGACAGATACCCAAGAAAGAGGCACTCCATTCCAGCAAGGATCCGTGTGGAAGTCGAAGTTTAATTACATTTTTATGAAGATTAAAAAAACAAAAAAAAAAACACAACAACAACAACAACAACACACACCTTTAATGCAGCAGCACATATTAATGTTGATTAAAGGTTTATTAGATCAGAATGCACTTAAAGGGTAACAGTCACTTCTCAGGATTTTTAATATTAAACATAAATATTAAAAATCCAGATGAGTGACTGTTAGGACTGCCCAACAGGTAGATTCCCAGATGTTGTAGAACTACAGCTCCCATGATGCATTGCATGCACGCCTTTAGAAATTTAGAATGCATTTAGAATGACAAAACATCATGGGAGTTGTAGTTCTACAATATCTGGGGATCTACCTGTTGGGCAGCCCTGATTTAAGTGCATTCTGATCTAATAAACCTTTAAAATCGACATTAAGACATGCAGCTGCATTAAAACAATTAAAGGAACATTATAGAATTAGGAATATAAACCTATATTCCTTACGCTATATTGTCCTAGTTTCTAGGTCCCCATCATTAGACAATTAAACACCCTTTTTTACTTACCTCTTTCACAGTGATAGTAGTAATGCACATGCACGGCAAGAGCCTCATGCACATCCAAACGTAGAAGATGTTAGACAGCCTCATGTAAAGCCTCTAGTGGCTGTTTTTGTGAAGACAGCCACTAGAAGTGACATTAATCCTACAATGTTTTACAATGAGATGAAGTGGTCTGTGTGCCTATATATAGCTGCTTATTTCTAACCACCCAACATCTGATTACTCCAAAAAGCCCAGCGACATGTGTTTTCATTTTTTTGGGGGGCAGTTAAATACCATCTACGCAAAAAAAGAACACATTAGTACTATAAAGAACTATAGTAAGCCCTACTGCATGTATGTACACTGGTCAGGTTAATTGAGTGAACTAGTAATGTCCAAAGAACCTCTGAAGCAAGGACTCTGAAGAAAATAAATATCCCTGTAAAAATTACGGTTACTTGGGGACATCTGAATGTTGATATGTAATGGCGAGAGAGCTTACACCGCATTACAGATCCTGCTCTTAAAAGAGATACTTTAAGCACTAAAACAAACTACAGCAACCATAGTGGTTATTGTGCAGGGAGATCCAAGGACGTAGTCCTTCCATTATTCATCAATCTGAGCAGTGTTAAAAAAAAAAAAAAAAAAGTCCGTCTGCTGCCACTGAGTTAATGTACAAATGCAACTAGCATAAAAATCCAGCATTTTCTGCGCAGATTTGGATGCATTTGTACAGGTAATGCAGAAGTTTATAATGTTATTGTGCTGCTTAAAATCCAGTTTTATTCCAGTGCCAGGTCAGTCTCCTTGGTTAAGTATCCCGGTCTTTGGTGTAGTTACCTGCAATGAGGACTTTTGTCCAATCCAATGTTTCTTAAGAGAAGCATTGAGGGGAGAGGGCACAAATGCAGCAACTGCATCATTCGACAAATAAATGCATCTCAAAGAGAAACCATTAATTCAGTTTAGGAGTGTTCAACATCTTTATGCTGGGCATGATGACATCAAACATGAAGACTTTCAATATTCAAATATTTACAAGAGGAAGAGCAGTCTGACAACAGCCACTACAGAAACAGTTTTAGATAAATGTAAATCATGCTGTTTCTACGAAACAACACAATTTTACATTGTCCGAGAAAACAAAAATAAAAATAAAAAAAGGCAGGGCAAGATGGGTTTGGTGCTTAGAATATCATAGTAATGTGAATATGCTGACTAGTTACACATGTTATTTATAGATGGCCTGTTAAATTTTAGGATGATCTTGACTCTTATAAAAGATAACAGAAATAATGGTAGATTAACAATGATGGAATCATTTTGTATCACAGTGATAAAGAAAACTATGCAAGACAGATTGCTAGGGATAAACACAGATTACAAAGTGCAAGCAAAGGATAAGAACAGACCGTGTAAGTAAACAGTAACTCTGTACCATTATATCAACTATGAATTAAAGGGTCATTAAAAAGATAGAAAAAAGTTTACTTTACAGATTATTACATTATGTACACACAATGAATACAAAAGTAACAATGTAAATAACAGTAAAAGAGGTTCCTCCAGAAAAGCCTTACAATGCATAATAAATTCCAGTTAAAAGTTGCACCATGAACTCTGAGGACACAGGAATCCTGTTCTTTATACCCAGGTATTTCCTTGCATGTTGACGAGGGTATCCACAGACACAGAGCCTGCAAAAACACACAAAGACAACAGAAGTGTAAGAAAGTATCAACACATCGACACTAGTCAAATATTTGCTCATCTGCTACACATGTAATTTTTGACAGTCTACAGTCAGCAGTCAAGCAATCATTTCATGCAGAGAACAAAAGTGGTTTTGGATGCACACTGCACTACATTATGGCTGGAAACTAGTGAGGTATATAAGTTTAAATTTGCAGGATCATAGAACTTGGACATTTATTTTACTACTCAGTAAATCAGTAGAGGCAAGAGGGTACAAGATAACACAGGAAGGAAATGGTCATTGTAAAATTATGGATAGGGTTGGAAGCCTTTTGTTAACAAATAGGATATCTTAGACTGGATGTACATTCACTAATGCCAATTATGTGTATACAAGATATAATTCATAAAAAAAAGAAATGTATTTCAACTATAAACCGATATACTATTCTTATATTCAATATGCATGGAAACCAAAGGAGAGAGATGAATGTGAAGAAAAACATAAATTAGCCAAAATCTATCAAATGCTTTTAGGACCACTAAATGTACCCCAACCACATTATCTAAATAAAATAGTGTGAGGGCAGTAGGTTTAAACATGCAGTATAGAACATTGATTTTTTTTTTTTTTTACAATGAAATTACAATGTTTCCATAGCAAGGTTAACACACCTTTAGTGACCGTCTTCCTGACCAGCCACCAGAGGCAATTCCGTGTTGAGAACCAAATCCAACTCTCGTGATTTTAAGACAGGTTAGTATGCAGGGTATCGCTGGGGTGTTCTTTCAAGGGATTTCCCCCCCCCCCCCTCCCCCTCCCATCAGCGAGTCATCTCATTGTACGATTCCATTGTGTACTTATCAATATTTGTAAATAGAAAATAAAACACACAAAACAAGAAACACAGCCTGATTACGGGTAAGTGCTCAGCTCCTGGACTGTGCTAGATTTGAGACACTGTAGGCATTATGACCTACAATCTACCTATAGGGTACTACATGGTCCCAGAGTAACAAAACAGAGCAGGCATCCTACCTACAGGAAGGGTTTATATGTCCTTCAAGTTGACCTGGAAAATGTCCCCCCCCCCCCCAAAAAAAATCACTTTATTAGTGGGACGAAGCGAGGCAAAAATAACGGTAACTAAAGGGGATTATGAACCACTTTAAGCAAGTAATACATTTCAAGACAAACTCCTTTATAGCTCCTTTATCTGTACGAATAGGCAGAGCCCCCTCCTCCCCCAAAATAATAATAAAAAAAGAAAAGCTATACAAACTGACCTATATTCATGTGTTCAGTCAGTCTTCTTGGTGTAACCACTTCCTCCCCCAGTGAGGTCATCATTAATAATGATAATTGTGGTCTAATCCATTAATTTCCCACAGACCAGCATTGGGTGTGTATGGTGCATGTGTGGGTACTCCATCAATCAAGTGAATCCACCAAAACAGAATCCAGCACTTTTCCATAAGAAGCATTGAGAGCATTCAGCATTATGTTGGCTATGATGATGCCGAATGTGAACACTTTATTTACAATGATCTCATGAGGAAGAGCCTCTAGTGCAGTGATGGCGAACCTTTTTGAGCCCGAGTGCCCAAACTGCAATACATGCCAACTTTTTTTCCCTCAAAGTGCCAACACGACAATTAAACCTGAATACTGAGGTTTACGTTTAGAAAAAACTACTCGTACAGTTAACAACTTTTGTTTTAAAAGAAGAACACAACATAGAGTTAAATTATACAAATTTTAAATAATGATATAAATTAAGCTTATATTAGTATCTCCAACAAATGCAATACATACACACAGACTGCTGAACACATTCACACACCGAGACATAGACAGACTGCTAAATACACACACAGTCCGCTAAATACACGCACACTGCTGAGTACGCAGTCTGCTGAATACACGCACGCAGTCTGCTGAATACACACACACACACACACACACTGCTGAATACATAAAGACTGCTGAACACACACATACACTGCACCCCTCAATGCAGTATATGTGTCTGTGTGTAATGTTGTGTGTGGGGGGGGGTGGGGTGCTGTGTGTGGGGGGGGGGTGGGGTGCTGTGTGTGTGGGGGGTGGGGGTGCTGTGTGTGGGGGTGGGGGTGGGGTGCTGTGTGTGTGTGGGGGGAGGGGTGCTGTGTGTGGGGGGAGGAAAGGGTGCTGTGTGTGGGGGGAGGAAAGGGTGCTGTGTGTGGGGGGAGGAAAGGGTGCTGTGTGTGGGGGGAGGAAAGGGTGCTGTGTGTGGGGGGAGGAAAGGGTGCTGTGTGTGGGGGGAGGAAAGGGTGCTGTGTGTGGGGGGAGGAAAGGGTGCTGTGTGTGGGGGGAGGAAAGGGTGCTGTGTGTGGGGGGAGGAAAGGGTGCTGTGTGTGGGGGGAGGAAAGGGTGCTGTGTGTGGGGGGAGGAAAGGGTGCTGTGTGTGGGGGGAGGAAAGGGTGCTGTGTGTGGGGGGAGGAAAGGGTGCTGTGTGTGGGGGGAGGAAAGGGTGCTGTGTGTGGGGGGAGGAAAGGGTGCTGTGTGTGGGGGGAGGAAAGGGTGCTGTGTGTGGGGGGAGGAAAGGGTGCTGTGTGTGGGGGGAGGAAAGGGTGCTGTGTGTGGGGGGAGGAAAGGGTGCTGTGTTTGTGGGGCTGCTGTGGGTAGGGGTGCTGTGTGTAGGGGGTGGGGGTGCTGTGTGTAGGGGTGGGGGGGTAGGGGTGCTGTGTGTAGGGGTGGGGGGGTAGGGGGGGTAGGGGTGCTGTGGGTAAGTGGGGTAGGGGTGCTGGGGGTAAGTGGGGTAGGGGTGCTGGGGGTAGTGGTGCTGTGGGTAAGGGGGTAGGGGTGCTGGGGGTAAGGGGGTAGGGGTGCTGGGGGTAAGGGGGGTAGGGGTGCTGTGTGTAGGGGGAGTAGGGGTGCTGGGGGTAAGGGAGGTAGGGGTGCTGTGGGTAGTGGGAGTAGGGGTGCTGTGGGTAGTGGGAGTAGGGGTGCTGGGGGTAGGGATGCTGTGGGTAAGGGGGGTATGGGTGCTGTGGGTAGTGGGAGTAGGGGTGCTGGGGGTAGTGGGAGTAGGGGTGCTGGGGGTAGTGGGAGTAGGGGTGCTGGGGTAGGGGTGCTGAGAGTAGGGGTGCTGAGAGTAGGGGAAGTAGGGGTGCTGGGGGTAGGGATGCTGTGGGTAAGGGGGGTATGGGTGCTGTGGGTAGTGGAAGTAGGGGTGCTGGGGGTAAGGGGGTAGGGGTGCTGTGGGTAAGGGGGTAGGGGTGCTGTGGGTAGGGGTGCTGTGGGTAAGGGGGTAGGGGTGCTGTGTGTAGGGGGAGTAGGGGTGCTGTGGGTAGTGGGAGTAGGGGTGCTGGGGGTAGGAATGCTGTGGGTAAGGGGGGTATGGGTGCTGTGGGTAGTGGGAGTAGGGGTGCTGGGAGTAGGGGTGCTGGGGTAGGGGTGCTGGGAGTAGGGGTGCTGAGAGTAGGGGTGCTGTGGGTAGTGGAAGTAGGGGTGCTGGGGGTAGGGATGCTGTGGGTAAGGGGGGTATGGGTGCTGTGGGTAGTGGAAGTAGGGGTGCTGGGGGTAAGGGGGTAGGGGTGCTGGGGGTAGTGGGAGTAGGGGTGCTGGGGGTAGGGATGCTCTGGGTAAGGGGGGTATGGGTGCTGTGGGTAGTGGGAGTAGGGGTGCTGGGGTAGGGGTGCTGTGGGTAGTGGGAGTAGGGGTGCTGGGAGTAGGGGTGCTGGGAGTAGGGGTGCTGGGAGTAGGGGTGCTGGGAGTAGGGATGCTGTGGGTAAGGGGGGTATGGGTGCTGTGGGTAGTGGAAGTAGGGGTGCTGGGGGTAGTGGGAGTAGGGGTGCTGGGGGTAGGGGTGCTATGGTAGGGGTCTGTTGGTAAGGGGAGTAGGGGGTGCTGTAGGTAAGGGGGGTAGGTAATTAAATCAGTATCCCCCCTTCCCTTCTTGTTACCTTTGGTGAAGGGGAGGGGGGGAACACAGCCATCCCTGGTGGTCCGGTGGTGTTATGCAGGACAGGACAGGTCCTGCAGCTCTCCTGTCCTCCCGCGCGATGCTGTGTGGAGCGTTGCCATGGTAACGCGCGGCAACGCTCCACACAGCTCGAGGGAGGACAGGAGAGCTGCTTCCTCGATCCCTCCCCCCCTGCTTCCGGTCCTGCCGACACGGAAGCAGAGTAGGCGCCTGCAGTTTCGGGCAGGCAGGCGCCTACTCTGCAGTGATGGCAACCCTATGGCCGCGTGCCCACAGAGAGGGCCCGGCGTGCCACCTGTGGCACGCGTGCCATAGGTTCGCCATCACTGCTCTAGTGCTATTCAAAAAATGGGCATGGTTTATTCACAATCTTTGTTAAGATGAAGTGGTTCTGCTGCTTACAGTTTAACCTATAAGTAGTAAACCTGCCAGTCTTAAAACTTGAAAATTACCTCACTTTACCGGCTACTATATTACACATCTTCTGAAATGCCATTACGTCCACCATTTACAGTAGGTAGGTGTAAGTGATTGCATTACAAAGAATTATAGATGTAATAGTTCAAGTACAGTTTTTAAGCATTACAATTTATGTATCCATTATTATGGTGCTTTGCTATATAAAGTTATTATGGACTAAAATGTTTATCAAGCTCAGCAAATACCTGGATGCGGTTGACTGGAGTTCTATCTAGGGATCGACCGATATTGTTTTTTTTAGAGCAAATACCGATACCGATACTCTGTGAACTTTAAGGCAGATAGCCGATAACTTGCCGATATTCTGTACATTTAACATTTTGAAAAAATAAACTATTTCTAAAGGTCAGTGCACAAAATATACATGCCACATGTAGTGGATGCAGTCTGTTTAGACAGGGGAGCTGTGTGTGTGTGTGTGTGTATATAGTGAATGCAGTGAGTGTGTATATATAGTGAATGTAGAGTGCGTAAAGTGAATGCAGTGTGCGTGCAGTGTGCGTAAAGTGAATGCAGTGTGCGTAAAGTGAATGCAGTGTGCGTAAAGTGAATGCAGTGTGCGTAAAGTGAATGCAGTGTGCGTAAAGTGAATGCAGTGTGCGTAAAGTGAATGCAGTGTGCGTAAAGTGAATGCAGTGTGCGTAAAGTGAATGCAGTGTGCGTAAAGTGAATGCAGTGTGCGTAAAGTGAATGCAGTGTGCGTATAGTGAATGCAGTGTGCGTGTAGTGTGCGTATAGTGAATGCAGTGTGCGTGTAGTGTGCGTATAGTGAATGCAGTGTGCGTGTAGTGTGCGTATAGTGAATGCAGTGTGCGTAAAGTGAATGCAGTGTGCGTGTAGTGTGCGTAAAGTGCGTGTAGTGTGCGTAAAGTGCGTGCAGTGTGCGTAAAGTGAATGCAGTGTGCGTGTAGTGTGCGTATAGTGAATGCAGTGTGCGTAAAGTGAATGCAGTGTGCGTGTAGTGTGCGTATAGTGAATGCAGTGTGTGTAGTGTGCGTAAAGTGAATGCAGTGTGTGTAGTGTGCGTAAAGTGCAGTGTGTATGTAGTGTGTATATATAATGAATGCAGAGTGTGTGTTTGTGAAGGGATGTAATTTGTGTAAAATGGGAAGGGGGCACTTTTTATTTTTATTTAATTTTTGATGTTTTATATATATATATATATATTTTTTTTTTATTCCCCCCTCCCTGCTTGTTAGGGGGGATATGTTAATCCCTGGTGGCCCAGTGGCATTGGCTGAGCAACGGGGGGGATTATCGGTTTTACCAATATTATCGCCCGATATTCAGTATTTTTGCCAATATAGATACCGATATTGCCGATAATACATACCATGACCGCCGGGCTCATTACAAGCCCGGCAGTCCTGTGGGGGCCAGCAGCAAGCTGTTACTTACTTTTCCTGCAGCTCCTCCAGCCATGGTAGCCCGTGGCAACGTTCTGACGGCCGCGGGACTCGCGAGATTTACATTGGGGAGCTGCAGGAAAGGTAAGTAACAGCTTGCTGCCGGCCCCCACAGGACTGCCGGGCTTGTAATGAGCCCGGCGGTCATGGTATGTATTATCGGCTATATCGGTATCTATATTGGCAAAAAAACTGAATATCGGCCGATAATATTGGTAAAACCGATAATCGGTCGATCCCTAGTTCTATCCACATAAGCCGTTAAGCAAGTTGCTACTTCACTATCCTATTATATCCCATGTATATCTGACCGCGTTTTAGTCTAGCAGGGCAAGCAACTTCTGGCATGTAATTTGATGAGACAAATTCTCAACAGAGCTTAAATCCAGAACCGTTTTTTCTTTCTAAATTATCAGGGAGTGAGTTGAATTGCTGAGAGCTGGTCAGCAGCACACTGTGTGATTAACTCACCCAGCCACGAGCAGCATTAAACAACAGGTTTTGATGATCTTCACATCCAGCCTGCAATCCAGATGGATAGACAGCTTTCAGAGATATCTGGCTGCCTATCTGGTCTGTTCATAATCCTGAAATATTTATTTGGTTTCTATAGAAAGGGGACATGCATACATCTGCCACAGTTTTATAAATCTACGATGCTGCCATTAGCACTGAGCTACGGGGTAATCTGTGCAGCCTGTCCATTGTGGGCACAGTTAGCATGTTGCGTTTGCTGGCACCTGCTGTACAAGTTGGACAAAATTGATATTGCAATCTAGGAAGAGCTGGGGGTGAGGGGGCGCATCCCCACATACACAAAAAGAACAGAGAGTATATATCTCAAGTATTGACAGTGTTCTCAGTAAGGTAAAATAGTTATGGCACTTAATCCTTTCATTTTCTGACGCAAGGTTGCTTTGAGCAGGTGCACACTGCGTTTTACCGTGTACACGATTATTACCACAACACTGTGTAGTGTCTTTAGTAATGAGTCTTTATTTATTAAGGATACAAAACCACTCTTGTTTTCCAGTTTATGTCACGGAACACTGCCTTAAACTATCCATACAAAGCCCCAGTCCAGTAACTGCATTTACTGTAGAGACATCAGACATGACACAGATGTAAAGCATTAACTTCTGAAACTGTGAAATAACAGTTTCCTGTGCTGCTGCTACATGTGCTTGCTCAGCTTAGCAGTCTAATATGGTTTAAATAGGGTTACTGCTTCTGTAAATAAGATATGTAACTCTGTAAACCAACACCATTGCAACTGTGGTGGACTAGGCTTCCCATACGTTAAATGGCTGGGGGATCATTTTCGGATGCAGAGTTCACAACAGCTTGAATGGTAATCTTTTGCCATTACTGATCTCCAACCAATGAAATCCATCCAAAGTCAGTCAGAAATGATGTCACTAACAAGTTAGTGGCCAAATTCACTTTAGTGATATTTGAACAAGGGGCAAGAAATGTCCAAACACAGTTTGACTATTCGGTGGGAGCTGCGAGGTGGCTGCTGGCACCATAACCACTACCGATCATTGTTCTGTTTATTGTATTTCACTACCCTTTAATACTATGAATCTACTTTTATATCTATTTTCCAACATATTTTGTTTTTCCTACACACTGTGGACTTCCACAGAATTATTGTTGTTGCAGTAAAACCATTTTCAAAAATATGATCATACATTTCGGAAATAATTGCACTTGCAACGCATACCCACATAAAATGGATTTAAAAATGCCTTTTGTTGTATGCCATTTAGAATGTAGCTCTTCCATAAAATATGTATCAGCTGTAATAATGTCAGAGCTTCAAAATATATTGCTGAGACATTTAAAAAACAACAACCCATTAACAGCACGGAACACGCATTCTAGAATCAAACGCCTGGCTTTTTGTATAAACACTTAAAATGTTTGAGGTTGGATGAACATGATGTTCTATTTTGGACAGACCTGGATTAGACCATAGCTTCCAAGAAATACACAGGACACAATTTCTTTACTACAGAGTTCGGCTCCACTCATTAAGATTAAAAGTAGTTCTTATTTCAGTGGTAATACTGCTAAACAGCAATTACCCTCATTGTGGCCTGAATGCCTATAAAAGGCCAACAGAAGTGGACTAGTTCAGTGTAGGACAAATCTCAGTACAAGCTGTACATACAGACAGAGTAAAGTAAACACTATTTCTGACTTTCCACAGTTCCTTATTATCTACTGTTTGTTTACCTTTTTATAAAGATGTAGCTGGTAGTGATGAACTCACTGCAAAGAGCTACTCGATAGGGATTTGGATGGGATTTCTCGTACAGCTGGAATCATCGACCAACTTGGCATTTAATTAGTTAGATGATCAATATTCCCTGGTCAGCAATTGTTAAAGCACAGCGCTCACTGCCACTTAGATGGCATTTAGAAAGTAAAGCAAAACTTGCAGCTTGTATGTGCAAAAACAGATTTTAAAACACATATAAATGTAAACAAGCTGACGAGTTTGTTTTTGTTTTTTTAAAACATCGTGCTTATCCACATACCCCTTGCTATAGGTTTGCTGTATCTCTATAGGTTTGTACTTATAGCTGTGCTTATCCAACCTGAACCATTTCAAATGTTCATCAAAAGTAGACTATATCTGAATACAACTAAATATAATATATAAAAGGTGTGTCAATCACACAACTGTTCCTGTTACTTCCTGGATGTTCAGTGGAGATCGACAGAAGAGGCAGGCAAGTGCCTAGAGTGCCTTGCAAGCTTTACAATGGGTGACAACAAAGGACGAAGAGCACTGGATCTGATTTTTGCACATAAAAAAAACTTACATGTTTCTGTGTAGATGATCCTGCAATAGATTGAGTCATGGTGCAACATAAATCCTTGTAACCTCCAACCGCAAGACCTGTGCAACTCAAGCCTTCTATACACAGACTCAATACCCAACTACTCTATTTCCACCAATGCCAACAGAACATTCTGAGCACCTTACAACCACTTGCAAACATCACCAGGGGCACCATATATACTCATTGCTTAGAATGCTAGTCAGCTGTTGCTTTAAAGATGCAGTCTAAGCACCAAAACCACCTAGTATTGATGCATAGTTCACTTCCTTCCAGTGCACTGCCAAAGGAATGCAGATCATATTTCATTACCGTGTGCACCTGGGAGTTCTTTCTAGTTTAGGATTTAATTTTCTTTACCAAGTATAAGGGGAATATTTATTTATTTATTTTTTTACTTGGTTACCGGGTTGCCTTTGACTACTTTTACTTATGTTTACTTATAATAGCGTAGCCTCTTTCATCTATGTGTAATGCCCTAGATTGGTATGGTTTGACAAATCTATATCTTTGTCTATATTCTTTTCTTCTGGGTGGTTCTGCCACATTTTCTATCCCACATTTTCTATGCCTCCACCTATAATTTTTGTGGAGCTCGATATGCCTTGGTTTTGCATTCATAAATTTGAATTGTATCTAGTTGTTCTATACATGTTTCTATCGATGGTGCTTCTTTTTGGAGCCATGCCTTGGCTATGACTGTGATAACTGTTAGAACTATATGGAATATAAGGTACTTGTGGGCTTTTGGCAGCTTCGTTGGGACATGTTGTAATAGGAATATTTCTGGTGAGAGTGGGATATCTATGTGTCCTACATTTTGTATAAGTTTTTTAGTAGATTCCCATAATGTTATGATGTCAGGACATCTCCACCACATGTGCCAGATGTCTCCCATGACATACCCGCATCTCCAGCATGCGCCTGATTGTTTTGGGTCTACGAGCTTCAGTTTAGTAGGGACTAAGTGCCATCTATACATTATTTTTCTAGACATCTCTATCTGGGATGTGCATAGAGAGAATTGTTTATTTGCAACAAAGTTTCGGTGCCACTCTACATCCGGTAGTTGTCTGCCTAGGTCTTTTTCCCACTTCCTTATGAAGTTCATTTGGCGTAACTCTATGGGATGTTGGTAGCTATGGTATATTTTGGACATAATGCCCGATGTTATCTTCGTGGTTTTGCACATTTGTTCTAGTGTCCGCATGTTGTCAGTTGTGTTTGGTGTGTGTATTGTCTCTCTATGTTTCCTGATCCATGAACTTATCTGTCTGTATGTGAATACTGCTGTGATTGGAAGGTTATATGTCTGCTGTAGTATCTGAAAGTGGATGGGTTCATTACCTTCCACCAGTTGGTGAATATAAAGCAGACCCTTGTCGGTCCATCCTCTGATGTTTATATGTGGTATTAGTAGTTTGAAGGAGCGGAGCAACATGAATGAGAGTATCTTATCCTTTAGGTTGATGGTTTGCACATATTTGTCCCATTCTTTCAGTGTTAGAGATGTTGTGGGGCACATATGTTTGAATTTTCTCCGATATTGTTTGTTTATCCCTGCTATTGCTGTGATTTCATATCCCTCAGTGTATGAAGCTTCTATTTGCACCCAAGGCGAGGGATAAGGGGAATATTTATTAAAGGACGTAGAAGGAAGGAGTTGGGAGCAGCACCTTGATATATCATCCCATGCTATATGCAACAAAAAAGGAGGACGAAGACAGGGGGGGAGAAGGTATATAGTGTAGTATGTAATACAACTGGAAGTGAAGGGGACAAAGATGCACTTACAGGAAATGGAGCTAAAGAGATTACAGTGAGCCTACCTTCTTATGTAGTCACATCAAGAACAAGGGCTCTGCTCAGAGTATTACACCAACAACAGAAATATCTGCACCACTAAACTGTCAAAAAGGAAACACAACCACCTCAAATACAGGACTAAAGACACCTTTAACGTTAATACATTTAATACAGTAATTTTCTACCCTGGACAAACCTGTTTAACTTTTGGAACATGAATTCCCTGTATTTAGTTCTCCTAGGTGGGGAGTGTACCACCAGAACGCTATGGAGTAAGCAAAACCATATTTTGTTCCTAAACCAACACCACATCACCTACATATCATACCACTCTACACTGTGCAAAGAAGGGGCTCTTTAGCTCCATTTCCTGTAAGTGCATCTCTTTTTTTTCTCCTTCATTTTCAGTTGTATTACATGCTACACTACCCTGTTCTTTTGTTTTTGTGGCATATACCATCGGAGGATATATCAAGGTGCTACTCTGAACGGTCTCCTTCTAATACCTCTACTACATACTTTCCCTGGATAAGAGAGACTCCGGCCTGGGTTGCTTGAGGGCTGTAGAGGTCATGGTGCTAGGAGTGGACCTTTAAATACTCACATGTATCAGGTTTTTTTTTTTTTTTTTTTATCCAACAAACCAAAAACAGTGAGGTGTGTGAACAATGTGTGTATGGAATGACTGCAGGTGGCTGGAAGTGTGGTAGCTGTGAGTTATTTGTCTGGCAGTAAATTATTTATGTGTAGCTGTGGCTATGACCTCGATTGCCTAGTTGCCATAGTTCTGACCCCTGGTGGCCAAATGGGGTAATGTTCATGGCCCTGAACCCCTTTGACCCAGCGGGGCATGTGATGCAGTGGGAGCAACTTGTGATCTGCACCACAAGGTAACTGTAAAGGCTACTTCCAGTCTGGGACCACGAGGAATTAAACACATTGATCTGCACCGACAAAAGGCGTAGACCAGAAGCCCCCTCGCAACACTGAGGGGGCCCAGGGCCAGTTAAGGAGATCTTTTGATCTCACTGCTGCAAATGTAGGGCCACATTAGCATGTGCCTAGGCACACCCCGTGCCAAGAGCTATGGTCACTTCTCTGCCAGTTAGGAGTTAAACCACTGTATGTATGCAGCTCTAACCACACCACCGCAGTCTGTGAACCACAGCCAGACTTTAAAGACGAAAAAAATTATTTTATTTGGTCCCTTTCTTCAATCAGTACCGAATGCATTTTTTTTATTTTTTTTTATAGTTATAATCTCCTGCACTGTTAATTGCTTTCTAGAGCCAGTTGTGTGCGATTAGGTAAATAAATCAAAGCTTCAGAAAGATACCAGAAACAAAGAAGTACAATGCGAACATTCCATTAATTCATACAACTTTGAAAAGATCAATTAATTATTTAAAGGAATACACCAAACAATATAACAACCACACTTAACTGCAGTGGCTATGGTGTAGTGGTTATGGTGCAAGGAATTCTAAGACACCCTTGTTGTTGGTAATCACACCATTGTTACCATGGGTCTGCCAGGTATCACTGTCCTCCACTACCAAAGGCAGAGAGAAAGAAGTTCTCTGTCTGAGTGACGCCCTGCAGTGCTTAGCTCACAGACTAAAACTCATTCAGCTGACACTCTGTCATGAGGCTAGCCCTGGAATAAAGATCATGCATAGGAGCTCCCACTATCATGGTTGCTAGTGATGGAGGTGGGGACAGACAACTGGTAAAAAGTCAAACCGTTCTAAAACTACACTAATAGCGTCATAACTAATACAGCGCGCCAAACTGGTTATGGTGCTTGGAGTGTTCCTAATGTTAATGCTATATTATTTCATTTTTTCCCAATATCTATTTTCATTAATGCTTTCATAACTTTCACATTTGCTCATTGTGTCCACAATGCTTCTCAATGAGAAGCATTTGAGAAGACACTGGCCAGCCTAAACATGGAAACTTATGCTGAACAAAAATGGGTGGATTGCAGAAGAGAAAATCTTTTAGGAAACTTACACATTTTATTTATTTAAAAAAAAAAAAAAAAAAAATTTATATTGCAATTACAAATATGCACATAGACATTTCCTTTTTAAATCAGGAGTGGAATGGTGATGTGAATGGGGAACCAAAATCTATGTATTCTAGTAGCCTGTGGTAAACTAACCCTGCCTGTTAGAGGGTAAGGTATCAGACTTCTCTGTGTTTCTGATATCACCAGATGTGCTATGGAAGTGAACAGATACGGAGTCAATCAGACAATAGGTCCTGTTACTTCCTGATTGTTTAGCTCATTGGAGCCTAGCTCAAGAAGAAGCAATTGCCCAGAGCACCTGCTTTGGAAAGGTTTCTCATTGGGTAGTTAGTGGTTGGACAGGGGTTAGAAGGTAGGCTTGCAAAGACTGCAGACAAGAGACGTGCAGCCAGATACAAAGTCACACCTGGTGCATTTGATTTCTCCCTGAGAGCATTGAAAGTAAGTAAGACAAAACAGAGATGTCCCTACTTTAATCAGACAACCAGGAATGTGTCTCCATACTAAATGATGGTAGGAGTGCTGATGAGTCAGTAGATGTAAGGCTCCATTAACATTTCTTTGTTAATATGCTATTATTTTGTGTGCCTCAAATATCACTAATCTTGGCACTGCTAGGAAACTACATTTCCCATAATGCTTAGTCTGCCTTCAGAAGAAGTGCTTCAAGCTCTGCAGCAGATCGGTTTGCCTACAGTGCTGTAAAACCAAGCAGTAGGACATCACATTATTAAAGTACCCCCCAGTAGTAAATATATTGACACACTGTAAAACCAAAGTAAATCCAATACACACATTAACATATTTAAACGCTCGATCTCCACAAAGACTTGCTTTGTAACAAACATATTTGATAAACTAAACAGAAATGGCTACACGGAATAGATACTTGAGTTCTAACACACAGGTGTTTGCATTGTGTGAAGCAGGGCAAACCTGATTTACATACAATAGAAAGTGAAAAATGACTGTGTACACAAATGCAGGAACATCCTTGAACAGATCGATGACAGTATGTTCCTGTATTTGCATTTGTTCTTGGCCTTTATTTAACAGTGAAGTCTTGGACAAATCCTCCCACACTATTTGTCTTCCTTTGTTGCATGAAATATGACCAATGCAATATATATATTAAAGGGGCACTCCATTGCTCCAAAAAAAAAAAAAAAAAAAATGTGTAGATATATCCCCAACGAAAACATACATGCAATTATTATGCATTTTGTATTGGGGTATATATAAAACAGCTTGCAAAAGCTGCACGTCTCTTGTCTGCATTCTTTGCAAGCCCTCCCCTTCTAACCCCGCCCAGACTTTCTGCGACTGTCCAATCTCTAACTACCCAATGCAGCTCAATGAGAAGCCTTTCCAAAGCAGGTGCTCTGGGCAATTGCTGCCTCTTGAGCTAGGCTCCAATCCTAAAAAAAAATTATCAGGAAGTAAAATGACCTATTGTCTGATTGACAGCCAGAGGGGTGTAAGAATATTAAATTGTAAAAGTGGACACACTCTTCACACATAAACCATGTCTTTAAGGTTATGGAGTGTAACTTTATTTTGCCAGAACTGGAGAGAAAATACTTTCACGGTAAAGTTAAAATACTCCCTAGGTTCACATGAGAAAAGGGAAATGGTTCCTGGTGAAATTAACGTTTGACCAAATATATTAACCCAAAGCATCAGGGGAGTAGTCCACAACGTGTGGGGTGCTGAAGGTTGCCAACCCCTGTTCTAGGTTGATATGAAGAAATTTATAAACCTTACATTTCATATAAAATGATAAAATACCTAAAAATGATTATTACTCTAGCCAAAGATCTGAAAGAACAGTGTGTATGACAATTTACCTTGAGCACATATGACACAGTGATCGAAGGGATACTGTTGGCATGAAGTTCAACGCAGAGTTATAACAAAGTAAGAGAAATGTCAACACTTCAAACCTAAAAGAAAGAAACAATTTAAAAAAACAAGAAAAAATGTAACAGATGCACCATATATTTAAGTTGGACTAAAGTAGAAGAAAATAATTAAAACCAAAATTTGGTGATTTTATTCATTCAGAAAATAATTTTCTTTTATATAAATTAGAACTTTATTTAACCCCTTAAGGACCAAACTTCTGGAATAAAAGGGAATTATGACGTGTCACACACGTCATGTGTCCTTAAGGGGTTAAAAGAAATGTTTATCCTTCTTAGCAGCAAAATCAGTAGATAAACAAGTAATTTCCTTAGAGGAAAACAGTGTTTGTTTTTTAGTATTATTTAAAAGGGGGAAAATAAACAGCATGCATTCCAAATTGTGTAATGATAATGTAAGTAAATACATATTTTCAGTGCCTGTATCATGTTTCTCCATGGGGTCAGCTATCTTAAAAGGGACACTAGACACTAACTGCTTAACATAGTTCGAGTGATTGTAGTGTCTGGAGTTCCCTGGTCCTTCCATTCCGTTTTTAAATGGTTTAACGTGCACAAAACTACTTTTTCCTCTTTTTAACGACTAACAAATGTCATATCTACATTCTACTAGCAGTTTTGGTAGTAAAATGTATAGATTGTGAGTAAAACCTATTTAAAGAGAGAGATTTTTGGTCATTCTGCTATACACTCATAGCAACCATAGTGCAGACACTGTGGTTGCTATTATACTCCCTAGGCGACACGGATAGCGGATACTAGGAAGTATAGGAATCGAGTGACTGAGGTCACTCCACTCATCAACTAACATAACAATGAAGCAAATGTGTTGGTGTCACCGAAGACATGTCCCCAAGGAGGGCGAAACAATGAAGACTGGTTGAGGAGTGGGGGGCGAACCAGAGGTGCGTGTTACTTAAGTGTAACATCCACCTCTGTAAGGACAATGTTGCAAAGGAGCATAGGGTGAGGTGAGACATCTTATGTGCTTTTTTTCAGGTGTTCACATTGCACATGGTCTTGGAGAAAGAAGGACTTTCAAACTAGACTTAAAGATGGCTGCCATCCATTAAATCTAATGTATGCACTAACAATAACGCAGAGACTAAAAAACATGCAACCTTATTTTCTAAAAAAAAAAATACATAAAGGAACGTTTTCCTTTAAAGTTTAAACATGTAGAATTTATCTGTCAAGACTTCAAAGTGACATAATGATGTCATTTTGAAAAACCTGTCTGCAAGAATTAGCCTAAAGATGTTCTTGTTATATATTTGTAACAATTATTTTCTACGTTTCGAGTTGAGAACAAATTTAGTTGCATTTAACCCCTTAAGGACACATGACATGTGTGACATGTCATGATTCCCTTTTATTCCAGAAGTTTGGTCCTTAAGGGGTTAAAGCCGAAAACCTTCTAGTGATTTAGTTAAAAAAACATTCTAGTGATTTAGTTAAAATGTATGCAACTACAGCGTTGGGGTGAATGCAAGTGTAACAGAATTAAGCATAATGAAACCTTTATAATGCGCCTAGGGATTGAACAGGTGCCTTGGGAACTTAAATTTGCTTGGCCTCCTTTACGATCCCTATGTGACTAATGAAGGATTTCGCTAGAAAAGCTTATTGGAAGGTGACAGATATGTCTTTCTTCTAAAATTCAGATGGCATGATAGCAGTCCTAAACAATAAAATTAAATGGCGGCAGAAGTAACTACGCAATGGGGACATTGCACCAATAAAACCCAAATAAAAAATATATAAGGCACTATTGATTTTGAGTAACATGTCAATTACACAAAGAAACTATACATTGCATAATTAACAAAACATTACCTGTTTTGAGCGGTCAACATCTCCCTCTGAGGGTGAGGCCCACTGTAGATAACCCTGCTCAAACCATGCTGAGACAAAGCACCTTCTGTAAGTGCCATGGAACCAATGCTGGAAGGCTGCAGACATAAGGTGCATGTATATTTTAAACAATTGGCATAACAAAAAAATTAATAAATACATTCTGGATATATTTAAATTATGTAATTGCAAAATTTACATTTAAAGTGTTTAGTCCAAGCAACAAGACCACTTCAGTGATTTGAAGTAGCCATGGTATCTAGAACAGTGCTCCCCAACTGACTCCTCATGGACAGCCAACAGTCCAGGTTTTGTCAGTATCTCCATTGGAATAAAACCTGGACTGTTGATTGTCCACCAGGACTGGGTTGGGGAACACTAGTCTAGAGTCCACATAAACATAAAGTGCATGGCTGCCAGAGGTGTAGCTCCACCTCCAGCAGCATCCTTAGCCTGCCCTTAGCAAGGAGTTCTGGAATTCCATGCTGGCGACAGATGACCAATGATGCTACAGCTCTGTGCCACCTCAAGTCGTCCCCCTCATTGCATTGTTCTGGATGTCCCATTCCCTCCAGTAAGATGGAACAACATCACGGGAGGAGGATCGGGCATCGGGGAGAAATAAAGGTGACTATGCTAAAATGACCTTTAAAACCAAGTTTCTATGCTATAGTTTTGCCGTGTTCACATTACAGACAAGTGTACTAGAGCTGTTGTATTTAAACCGGTTTCATATTCAACTGTAGATATATCTGGAGTTGAATTAATGCACCTATTTTGACAAGTTCATCAAAATCACTTGCAGAGCAAGTTTTTCCACAGAATATAGCAAAAGGTTCAGCTATTAAATGCTTTAGCAGACTGATATTACTTCGATTTGTCTTGTATCTAGAATATGCAGATAATAATATATAAATAAGGGTGGGAGGAACTGAAAGGATGAAAAAGGAGAGCATGAAATTTCACTTTTTTTTTTTTTTTTTTAAATCATCCGACATCATCCTTGTTCCATGAGAACAAGCAAATTGTTTCCTTAGTATGGATTTCATGTCCATGCCTTTTACACAATACATCCATATATACACAATAACCAATATGCTCTGCTCTCAACAAACCTAACTCGAAATTGGAGAAAATGTGCAGTATTGGGGTGTGCAGAAAATAGAAACTAGATGCAATCTCAACAACTGTGCCAGCTCTAGAACATATACCCACCTCGTGGTAGACTGATGGCTTAGATAATGATGGGATTGTGAAGGCCAATACCTTGCTGCGTCCTTCTTCATCCATTATCTCCTAGAAAGGAAGATTTTAATGCATTTTAATTACACTTTCATGGTTTGCTATTTCAAGGCTGCATTGCCATTTGAGTTGGCAAAACACAAATGTAATGGGTGTTTTTTTCCAAGTTTTCAAAACACATGTTTACATATAACATCTTAACCAGGTATGGATGTGGTGGAAACAAAGAATAGTTGTATTATCATTTTAATGTACAAAGCTGAAAGCAGACTCTACCCTTAGTCATTATTATATTATTTTAAAAATTAGCTAGTTTTAAGATTATCATCTGATGCCTTCCACGGGTTAACAGAGATGTAAGATTCATGTGTTCGGTATGCTGGACTTGCTCCAGATGAAATAAGGGACAGGATGTGAATAAATATGTGCCCATTTATATTTTTTTGATATTGGCTTTCCCACCTGCCCCATTTACAGATCGTATTTACCCAGGAGCACGTTACACAGAGTTGCAGGGATTGTTGGGGAAACAATGATTTGGGTATAGCGTTAGAATTCACACCATTTCCTACATTTAAATTCATAGACAGTAAGTTTGTACGACCTCCCTCCCCCCACCCCCTTTCCATGTGGACTCTGTCAACTTCATTTTATTTTTCAATAGTTTGCAGCTATAGATTACCAATTTATAAATTGCTGTAAAATATGTTGGTGCTATAGATAAATAATATTACTGATAATTTAAATCATACACCAAAACTCATAGTTATATGTTTTATAAGTCCATCCATATTATGCTTTGTGTGAAATGGTCATTTTAAGGTATTCATTATTCGTCTATATCCATGTCCATGTCCATAGAAGAAACATTTCAAAAAGAAAATCATGTTTTCGTTATACTTTGCACCATTTAATTGTGAAGCCCCCATCTTTCATTGGCAAAAGGCATTTCATATCTAGATATGTCTTGTGTTAGGAGGGTAAAGAAAAGGAACACCAGCATCAAGACGTGAAGGATGTATAGGAGTAGTTAATGATAGAGCTAAAAATAAATAAATACATACATAAATAAATCAACAGGAACACAGGCAGCGAAATCCCCTAGCAGTGTGCTTTTTACAGGGTTGAGCACTTTTATGGTGATGTAGTGCCACGTACAATACAGTAAGATGTACAACTAGAACAACAAGCTTGATTGATCTGCATTCATGTTTTTCACTTATCAGTAAACCTTTGGATATCTATTTTTCATAAAGACCTTTGAGAGTAATCACTGATCGGAGAGATCTTAAAATTGATAGTCTATAAGCATACTCTAACATACCTTAATCATCTCACAAAGCTAATGTATTGCATGTAGTATTGACTTAAATTTGCAAAGCTATTCTTGTCTCTAGGGATTATATCTTTGCCTTAAAGAAAATGCAAATTCAGTGGGTTACAGTACACACTGGAGGGGAATAATGCTGCTATTTGTGCACAAAATGATGTGTCTGTTTCTTTCGTAAAACTCGAACGAAAGTTTTTGGATTACAATGCACATATCTCTATTTTGCTTGCTATGTGTAGTATGAACCTTATCCAGCCAATATCCCAGCTGTTACTCTTTTTATGGTCCATTATGGATATGTCATCAATATATCACACTAAACACCATTCCTGCCTTTTCATTTTGAATTGTGTTGTTTACTAGACTTGCTCTCTTTCTACTTTTGCTACATGAGGGTATAAAGAAGAAAAGAAAATTCCAAAACACAAACTCAACATGTCCTGGAAGAGAAAGTCAACCATTAAATTATAATTAAATATTTATATTAAATATGAAGAGGTCACAGAAGCCGGACAACATATAGACTGGGAGCTTACTCATGGACAGATTCTGGACAAACCTGACATAATGAGGAGCATCAAAAGGACAACCCAATCATTAAATCCCAACATATACTTATCGCACCCTGCTGTGAGCACTTCATCTCACAACAATCTAACCCCAGGAAAAGCAATAATATGGATAATTGCATACTTGACTAGCAATTTCTGTTTGAAATAGGCAATGAAAGAATACTTGTGTCTTCACATTGACTTAATAGGCATGCCTGTATTCTTCACTCTTACTTTATAGAAAATGTATCAGGAATACTGGGATTCCCACATTATACTACAATTAGCTGATGCTTGATGTACTGTGTTTACTGAAATAATACTGTGAGGATCTGGTGATATAACAATGGCCATAAAATGCAATTTTAGCATTCCCTTCTAAAAGGGTGTCTCTGGTTGACTTATAGCAAAACCCTAACCTTTCTCAACCAGCGGTAGAGTGCCTCTTTCAGATCAGAGCATCTGCGGGTATGTATTAAGCAAATTCACTAGTGTAATTTGATAATCACCACATTATAGTTTTTCTTTTTTGATTACCATTACCAATTGCAGTCATAGATCTAAAATAGATTATATTATGCTGATGAATGCTGAAGACCTTTAACAGAATGAAGAAGATTCAACAAATAATAGTCTGAGCACCGTTTACACAACAGAGACGGTGCTTTAGAGTGTACAAGTTCTGTTTGTACCTCCGGTGTTTATTCACGGAGCTTTGAGTGTCAGTAAAATGAGAGCCGTTGTCCTGTTATTGAAATGTGATTTATGTAAAAAAATGGAAAATGTTGCAGCACTGCCTCTGATGTCCTCCATTTCATGTGTAAACTATCTTTGACCACCATCACTACACGGTTTAATAAAGAAATACAGATTTTGTTTTACTTTATCTCAATCATAATACTATATTTTCAGTAATAAATATAGAATATTTAATTTTAAAAAAGCAGACAACTTTGCTGCACGTACATTGCAGATTTCTTTTTTTGAAAGATCTTTTGGTTTACCTCTTAAACATCCCCTTTTTATAACTATAATGCGCTAAAGAACATGTCGCTATAAAATGCCAATACTACGACTTAGGAGAATAACAACTTCTTAAAGATGAAAAATCACCTAATGACCTCTTTTCTCAGTGTCTATCGCTTCCACCATTTTCATGAAAATAGACATTTAATTTAAAAAGAGCACCCAAAACAACTTAACCACTGCTGCTTATTGCAGGGATTATTGTGCTCTATTTTTTTTTTTTTTTTTATAAACCTTATTTTTGTGTGATAGTCTTGTCAGAAGTATAACATACAGTATTTGACGTACATAAAATATATGGGATAGGTATCCACATTGCCCATTTTACATCTCCATTTCTCGGTCTTTCAGTTAAGTATGTCTATTACTATATACAACAAAGACAATTCACTTTTTTCCTTATATATAACTTGAATATAAATCCAGCAGTATGCAACAAACAGAACCTTCTAAGATAAGTAGTTTTTGGTGTCTGAAGTAGCGAATAGTATTCGGGTGGGGATTGTGTCACCTGTCCCTTGTAGTTTGGCCCTGGACCAGCCAGGGGCCGCTGTGTTTGCCATTATGTAGGGTTTTGGTATATTGTGCTCTATTTCTACAGATGATTCAGTCCAACCTACACTGCAATGATAGGCATAGAATGTGGGGCAGCTTAAAAGAACACTCCAAGAACCATAGCCACTAAAGTGCACTGCTGTGGTTATGGTTCCAGCCTCACATAGTAAGTAGCGAAAGTGCTTAAGAGCAGTTTGACTTTTTACCTCGGATTAGCCAGAAGCCACTCCCCACCTCTACTACTTCAGAAAGAAAGTTTCTTGCTTAGTAGCTTTCAATAGGCAAAAAAGTCTTCAGCATTTAAAAAGCATATGGAGATTCCTATATTACTTGAAAACCTCCCAAAATAATGTGACAGCAGAGAAAGGACCTTAAAGGGACTCTTAACCCCTTAAGGACACATGACATGTGTGACATGTCATGATTCCCTTTTATTCCAGAAGTTTGGTCCTTAAGGGGTTATGATACCGGAGAAACTGACGGAAGCCAAGCACAGAGAGATGGACACAGGTTTCTTCAGGAAGGAAGAGATTCTTTATTGGATCACCGATCGGGACTCAGAGGGACTAGCGTCACCAAAATACAGCAAAGTCTGAGTACTGAATACATAGAGTACATTCCTTATATAGCACTGTAGCTCCTCCCACAATTAACTACACCCACACATACCCTTAACCTATTTAATGAATAGAGTCTAAACTCATCCATCCGGTCTAACCACGTGGCTCATCTGATACAAAGGAGAGGGACGCGTAATTCCAGTTCTTACATTCCTGCACCTGGTCAGTACAGTGATGACAGTATCTTAGCTACGTGTAATTAACTAACTGATACTACAAACACATATACATACATATGCCTTGTGGCAATCTTAGCCTGCTAAACTTGTATTTTACTGGAATTACATCACATTCCCCCCTTTGATGCCTCTGATATTTCACAATTACTTGAGGCATCACTTAACCTTGGTTTGCATATACCTCAGGTTACCATGAACCAGACCAGACTTATCTTATGATGTGAATCTTTTAACACTCATCTTCCTGCATTGGTTCTCCTTGATCTAGAGCCTTATACTTATATATCGCCATTATCTGTGCAGCAGCCTTCCTCTCTGCTATACTTCCTATCAGGCTTTGCACAGACCTAACTACTAAGGGTATAAGACACGGTAGGAGTAGACACAACAGTAAAATCAGTAGGACTCCACCTACCACTGCCTTAAGCCCTCCAAACCACTCATACCAGTTACCAAACCAACTACTTGGATTGTACCCTTTCCATACCTGAGTAGGCACATGCGCTAGTTTAACCATATGGCTAGTAAGCTCAGCTATTGCTTGCCCTTCGTCATCTATTTGAAGACAGCAATTGCTCAGGTTAAACTTCCCACATACACCTCCCTCTACTGCCAAAAGGTAATCCAAGGCTAATCTATTTTGGTACACTGCTGTCCTCATCCTGGTATTATGCTTCGCTAGAAGATTGAGTGCTTGTGAGGTCTCATTAGTAATAATCTCAACCACCGCCTGTAATCTTATAATACGGTTGAGCATATAAATTGGGGTTCTATAACCAAAGGTACCATCTTCTGCCCACGTGGCTGGCCCATAATAATCTATGATACGCTGGGGAGGCCATTCATTATCTTCCCAGGTACCTATCTCTAAGGGTCCCCTTTTCTTCCTATGATTCACATCATACACTTTAACACCTAAAGTCTCACCTGTTTCAATCGGTAACAAGAAGAAGGATGGTTTGAGCATACCCAACACACATGCCCCTTCCCAGTCCTGTGGCAACTCCGAATAGGCTTTCTTACCACAGATCCAGTACAAATTTGCTGGGGCTCTCCAGGTAGATGTGATGGATAAATCAAACCACACATCCTTTAAACTGGCATATCTAGCAAACGGGTTAGATGGTTCTGAGACATTTGAAGCCGACCACCAAGTTGTATTTTTAGTATCATCATCATAAGCTTTTTGCCCTAGACAAGTTAATTCTCCTACAGAAGTATTATACATTATTCCTTTCCTTGCTATGCAAACATAACCTATGATGGAGGTCTTTAATCTCCACTCAGATTTACCTCTAACACTCAAATGATAATCGGCTTGTGTAGATATTAGTTGGTCAACTGCCTCAGAACCGGACATTACCTCCTTTGCTTCCCAAGGCCATTGGTCTCCCATGTTAGTACCTCCACACACATAGCAGTTGGTAACATTAAGACTACCGGCAATACTTTCAGCTAGGTCAATGAACAGGTTTTTAGCGTTATGGGGGATCTTATTATCTATACTCATCTCTTCATAAAAGGAATGGTATACTTGATGAGTCTGGGAGGATACCGTATCAGTCTCTATTCCTATAAACAATAATGTCCCAGGATCTAAACCCGTCCCGTATATCTGAAACCCAAATAAATTTCCATACTTATCTAGGAACTTGTCGGGGTTATTAATAAGTATATGGACTGGGTTGCATTCCATAGACTTACAATAAGGGCTAGTAGGCAACTTAGTCACTATCATGTCTTTATCTACTGTCTGTCCCCAAGTCGCCCACCCCACACAAGACCAATATGGACAAAAGTTATAGTCTTTATTTGGGCATCTAGGACTCACATATTTATTTTTGCTACTGGGACAAATGTATTTATCGTTAGACCCATACGTCCTCTCCCATCTAAGATCCCCACATACATTCCACGGTTTTCTACCACTTGATATCGCCTTACATGCATCAAATAGCAGAACACCCGAAGAATATACGGATTCTAACACCGTCTTATTAATTAGGGTCCCCTGAGGATCTCCATTCCTGAGAGTCAACCAAATTGTACGAGGTTGATACTCTGGACTGAAGCACTTAGGTTCTCCTACTCCTAAATGGCACACACTATAGTCTATATTTAGGTATCTACATTTTGATACCTCTCCTTTACATTCGTATTGTGAATGCCAAATTAGGGTTTGGGAAATATGGTTACCTGTTCTCGTAGTCTTAATGCATACCTCACAGCTAGGAGTGTCGGTACCTCTACCTTCCTGAATATAAAAACACATGTAAATAAACACAATCAAAAGCACATCTTTCGCCGTCATCCTCAGTCTTCGTCCGTGCGATGGAACCTCAGCTTCCAGGATGTGAGGGCTGCAGGGAATGGAGTTCTGCTCGTCTTCACAGGTGTCCCTTCGAGACTTTCCTGGCTTATACACTATGTGATGGTAAGCGGACAGGCTTTATTATGGCCTTCTCACTCACACCTGTAACAATAAAATTTGTAATCCACAATAATTCCTCGTTACTCCGACTGAGTAGTGCGTTTCAACCGGATCCTGCAGGGATTCTCTGGATCTGCTGTAACTTGCCAAGAATCAACTGCTGCTGGCTTAACCCTGGAGTGATGTATCCACGGAGTCACTTCGGCTACTTTTATCGCTGTAGGGGTAGACAAAAGAACAACATAAGGACCTCTCCACTTGGGCCCTAACGGTACATTATTCCACTCTTTAATCCACACTTGATCTCCTGGATGATAACTATGAACAGGGGGATAAATATTCACAGGTAATCTTGTACCCATTTCTGTACCTCCTCCATAGTCTTACCCAACTCTACAACCTGCTGCCGGGTAATTCCTTCTCCCAACTGACTCAAGTCCCCCCTTAAGTTACCAAGTACGGGAGGTGGTCGCCCATACATGATTTCAAAAGGAGAGAGGCCCATCCTTCTGGTAGGGGTACTGCGGATTCGCAATAAAGCTATGGGTAAGAGAACGTTCCACTTAAGTTGGGTTTCCTGACACATTTTAGCCAACTGGTTCTTTATAGTTCTATTCATTCTCTCTACCTTACCAGAACTCTGGGGTCTATATGCAGTATGAAGCCTCCACTTTATACCAAGCATATGAGTCAGTTGTTGTAGGCACTGATGAACAAAAGCTGGACCATTGTCCGATCCTATAGAACAGGGTAGTCCATATCGGGGTATTATTTCTCGTAGCAGGAATCTCACAACTTCTCCTGCTTTCTCTGTACGAGTAGGACATGCTTCTACCCAACCTGAATAGGTGCACACAATTACCAACAGGTAACGATGTCCACCCGATTTAGGCATCACTGTAAAGTCTATTTGTAGATCGGACATGGGGAGTCCCCCCATAAACTGGACTCCTGGTGGCTTTACTGGTCCTTGTCTTGCATTATTTTTAGCACACGTTACACATCTACGTACAATGGCCTGAGTCAAGTTGGACAATCTTGGTATGTAGAAATGTTTCCTGAGAGATTCTTCAGTACTGTCTCTCCCAGAATGTGTCCCGTTGTGATAATTTTGGACAATTTCTACCGCTAGTGATGCTGGTATGACTATTCTTCCATCTTCTAGCTGATACCACTTGTTCTCCAAATACTTTCCCGGTTCAGTCTTTAACCACTCCTCTTCTTGAGCTGTATAAACTGGAGTCCATTGGGACAGTGGAGTTGGTATAAGAGCAGCTATATGCCCCACATACTCCTGTCTTCCTGATTCAGCAGCACGCTTAGCTGCACTATCTGCCATCCGATTTCCCTTGGTTACATCACCATCTCCTCTCAGATGCGCTCGACAATGTATGATACCGACTTCTTTCGGCTCCCACACTGCTTCCAATAGTTGTAGGATTTCAGCTGCGTATTTGATTTCTTTGCCTTCTGAATTCAGTAGTCCTCTTTCTTTATACAAAGCTCCGTGGGCATGAGTGGTTAAAAACGCATACTTAGAGTCCGTATAGATATTTACTCTTAAACCTTCAGCCAATTGTAACGCTCGTGTTAGTGCTATTAATTCTGCCTTTTGTGCTGATGTTCCTTTCGCCAGTGGCCGAGCTTCTATCACCTTGTCTATTGTTGTCACTGCATATCCTGCATAGCGGATCCCTTCTTTCACATAACTACTGCCGTCGGTGTAATATTGAACATCGGGGTTCTGGATGGGAAAATCACGAAGATCTGGTCTACTTGAAAATACTTCATCCATTACTTCCAAACAATCATGTTGACTTTCAGTAGGTTGCGGCAAAAGGGTAGCTGGATTTAAGGTGTTTACAGTCTCTAAATGCACTCTTGGGTTTTCACACAACATTGCTTGATACTTGGTCATACGGCTGTTACTAAACCAATGATTTCCTTTGTAATCCAACAACGTCTGTACTGCATGTGGGACTCGTACATAAAGTTCTTGACCCAGAGTGAGTTTATCGGCTTCAGCTACTAGCAGGGCGGCTGCAGCTACGGCTCTTAGACAAGGTGGAAGTCCGCTGGCCACTGCATCCAGTTGCTTAGACATGTAGGCAACAGGTCTTTGCCATGATCCCAAGTACTGTGTCAATACTCCCACAGCCATTCTTCTTTGCTCGTGTACATATAAGTAGAATGGTCGTGTGTGATCAGGTAGACCTAATGCTGGGGCACTCATCAAAGCCTTCTTCACATCTTCAAATGCCGTTTGCTGTTCTTGGGTCCATAAGAAGGGGTCGTGCTCTGTACCTTTGATGGCTGCGTACAGAGGTTTTGCCAGTATCGCATAGCTGGGAATCCATATCCTACAGAAGCCTGCTGCCCCCAAGAATTCTCGCACTTGTCTTCTATTCTTGGGTATTGGTATTTGGCAGACAGCTTCTTTTCTCTCTGGCCCCATAATCCTTTGACCTTCAGAGATATGGAATCCCAGATACTTGACAGTTGGCAAACACAACTGAGCCTTCTTCCTGGACACCTTGTATCCTGCCTTCCAGAGAATATGTAGTAGATCGTGCGTTGCTTGCTGACATTTTTCTTTTGTAACTGCTGCTATCAACAAGTCATCTACATATTGTAACAATACACATTCTCCTGGGATAGACTCGAAATCCAGTAGATCTTGACTTAGAGCTGAACCAAATAGGGTAGGTGAATTTTTAAACCCTTGGGGCAGTCTTGTCCAAGTCATTTGGCGTTTTGAGCCCGTTACAGCGTTCTCCCATTGGAAAGCGAAAATACATTGGCTTTCTGCGGCAATTTGGAGGCAAAAGAAGGCATCTTTGAGATCTAAGACTGTGAAGTAAGTAGCCCCGCCCGGAATTAAAGCAAGCAGGTTATATGGATTGGGTACAACTGGATGTATGCTAACAACCGCATCATTGACTGCTCTTAAGTCCTGTACAGGTCGATACTCATCTGTACCGGGCTTTTGAACAGGCAGCAATGGGGTGTTCCAGGGGGAAGTACAGAATTTTAGGATACCATACCGTATGAACTTATCCAGATAGGATTGGATGTTCTTCTTAGCCTTCTGCGGAATGTGATATTGTCTTAGGCTCACTGGATAAACCCCATGTTTCAGTTCAATTTTTATTGGTGGAATATTGCGGGCCAGTCCTGGTGGGTTGTTCTCTGCCCAAACTCCTGGTATGTTAAACAATGTCTCATCACTCCTAGGGTTTTGGCTAGTCAACACTGTATAAAGTCGCCACTCTTCTTCCTTTGGTACGGATAAAGTCATAATACCTGAAGGTCCATTAAACTTTAAGGATGTTGTTCCATTTGGTAGGAACGTAATCTGCGCTTGTAATTTTGATAGCATATCACGTCCCAGCAATTGGACTGGACATTCAGGCATATAAAGGAATTGGTGTTTTACTACGTGGCCTCCCAATGTACAGAGTCGACTTTTAAGAACCGGTTTTTCAGCACTTCTTCCAGTTGCTCCTATCACAGTAATAGTCCTTCCAGATGGAGGAGCAACTAGATTAGTCACCACTGAATGTTCAGCACCAGTGTCGATCATGAACGCACTCCTTTTTCCCCCTATTGATACATCGACCATAGGCTCCGCTCGACCAAGGGGGATGGAGCCCGGTCGGTATCAATAGTCCTCCATGACAGTGTCAGCCAATCCTACAAAGTCCCTACCTTCTCTATCGCGGGACCTTTGCGCTGCTGGAATATACCTGTCTTCCCTAACACTTCCTCTGTTCCCATTACTCCCTCTATAACCATTACTCCCTCCGGGGCCTCCTCTACCTCTCGCTCTACCTCTAAAGTTTCCGTAGCCTGCCCTGGGTTGGTCTCTCTCGTACTGCTCTCTTTGCGGACATTCGTTCCTCCAATGCCCTTCTTCCTTGCAATACGCGCATTGATCCCTACTCAAAGGCTCCCTACTCCATCTATTATTGCCTCTATCTGGGCCCCGTTTATCTACGCCTGCGATCGCTACCGCTAGCATATCAGCCTTTTTACGCATCTTGCGCTCTTCCTCTTTCTTACTTTCTGTATCCCTGTTCATATAGACCTTATTTGCTACCTCCATTAGTTGGGTGATGGACATACCTGCAAACCCTTCTAGCTTTTGTAGCTTGCGCTTAATATCTCCGTAAGCTTGGCTGACAAAGGCGGAGTTAACCATTCGGGAATTGTCTGCGTCTTCCGGATTAAAGGGGGTATACAAGCGGTATGCCTCCAATAATCGGTCATAAAAGACACTGGGCGCTTCATCGCTTTTCTGGATCACCTCAACTGTCTTTGACATATTAATAGCCTTCTTTCCTCCGGCTTTCATGCCAGCAATTATAGCGTCTCTATAGGCTCTGAGTTGAACCATATCAGCACCATTTACGTTCCAATCGGGATCGGTGTTGGGATAGTGTGTCGCGGCCCATGCTGCTGGATTAGCTTGGTTCAAAGCACGGGCTCTATCTTCTAATGCTTTAATGGCTGCTTGATTTATTCTTGTCCTTTCCTCATTGTTAAATAAAGTCATTAGTAACTGCTGGCAATCAGCCCATGTCGGATTATGCGTCTGTACTATTGAGGTGAACAGATCAGTCATGGCTTGTGGTTTCTCAGTATACGAGGAATTATGGGTCTTCCAGTTTAAAAGGTCGGTAGTGGTAAATGGGACATATACGAAGACTGGGTCAGCGTGTGCCATTTGACCTGCGGCATCGATATAAGCTGACCCGGGATTTAGGCGAAGAGGCATCTGATAATGCTTTAATTGTTGGGCACCAGTCAACTGTCGGGTTTGGATGGGGCTACGTAGAGAGGCGTCAGTCATGGGTTCCGGTCGGGGAGAGATAGGGTATGGGGATGTGGGAGGTCGGTTTTGGGAAAAGGTCGTAAATAAAACACTTCGAGCCGAGCTAGATGAAGCTTGACCGGAAGTCTGAAGTGGCGCCAAATCAGGATATTCGTTTCTAATGGGGGTGGGTTCTGGTTCCGGAAGGGGAGATTTAGTACGAGGGGGGGTGGATCCTGTACTGGAGGAGGAAGCGGAAGTGGATGAGGGTAATGAGGGGAGGGGTGCAGGACTTCCTGCGTTTGCGTCACTTCTTCTTAACGGAAAGTAAGGGGGCGGCAAAGGGATCTCGGACTCAGGGGGCGTGTCCAAAATGGGCCTAACACCAGTCCTAGTGGACGAGCAAGTCCTAGCTACCATGAGGCGACACTGCTCCTCGTGGCATGTCTGGAGCCATTTTGGCGAGTCATTTACGGCCTGTCTCCAACAGTCAATATAAGGAAACTGGCCGTAAAGTTCAGGCCTACCCGATACAGCCACGTGTAAGCGCTGTACCAGAGTTGGATCCAAACTGCCACGTGGCGGCCATGCCGCAACCAAAGTAGGCCACTCCCTAGTACACAAAGTGACCAAACGTACAGGAGACATCTTTACCCCAAAATCACAAACTTTGAATCCCTTTTTAAAATTCTTAACCATACATCCTAAGGGATCCGGAATCGTTGACTGCGACGCACCCATACTTAACAATGGAACGTCGTCGACAACGAATACTATACACGCGTACTATTCAACAGTCACACCCGTTTCCTCTGGCAACAGCACCACGTGGTACGGTTACCAAGTGAAACGTACACAATAACAATAAACACTCAGGGAATTCCCGTACACACACAGCTGTTACACCAGTCACTATATAATCAATATTATGCCCTTTGGCGTAACTATACAGTCACCCACGCTATAATTCTCTATATACGAATTACCCGTCTATAACACACCCCAGTAACATCGTCTTTTACAAATAGCGGTTACAGTACGGTTAGCATAGGTCAAAGCACAAGTTAAGGTCACAATACAATTATTAGTGGTTATGGTGTTAAACATGCAATGGACGACAATGATTAGTACTTATTATACAATGTCAGTAAATATACAGGGTTATGGTACCGTGCACTATAATACAGCAACACACTATTAACACTCTCGCTAGACGGCTGAGCTCGCGCTATCTAACAAGATATACACTTTACTAAACAATCGTTAACACATTTACAATTCCCAACTAAACTATTGGCCAGTACCTTGAATGGACTACCTAAAACTATATACACCCGTTTTGGTTAGCCACACTGCCCAATCACCACATATATAGCGAGCTAGAGAACCGAATTTACACAGGCGCCTCTTAGTCGCACTATCAAAAGTCTAGTGGGTTCCAAATTTACACGCCTTCCCACTTAGCCCAGATAGGATGAGAACTAGCGAACCGAATTTACACAGGCGCCGCTTAGTCTCCCGGTCCCTCCGACCTAGCGAACGTAATATACACCCTAGAACGCTAGTCTAGACAAGACACCGGTGTCCGGCTAGGGCTATCTTACACCTGGACCCCGCCTGACTAACCAAATCAAACGGTCTGACTAAAGAGCGTTCGATCGAGCGGTGCGCCTTCGCTCCTTCCCTCCGACAGAGGGGGCAGATACAGATTCAAAAACCCCTTTGGGCCTACCGCACAATCGGTATACCCCTAGCGGGTCCTGCCGTCTAAAACAGCAGTTATCTTACCTCCTCGTTCCTGAACCTGAGTTCACACTCATCGACGGGGACACCCCAGCACTTCTTACGTAGAGGCCGATGATCTCCTGGACAACAGACCAGTGGCGCCGAGACGAAGGGAGGTCCACGCAGAAGTTCAGGGGTGCAGCCGTAGAGAACGTGGGCAAAGATAGACCGTCTCACGCCTCTGCCTCTCAGCTACCGTTGAACGATGAGCTTCCCGGCCAATGCACCAAATGATACCGGAGAAACTGACGGAAGCCAAGCACAGAGAGATGGACACAGGTTTCTTCAGGAAGGAAGAGATTCTTTATTGGATCACCGATCGGGACTCAGAGGGACTAGCGTCACCAAAATACAGCAAAGTCTGAGTACTGAATACATAGAGTACATTCCTTATATAGCACTGTAGCTCCTCCCACAATTAACTACACCCACACATACCCTTAACCTATTTAATGAATAGAGTCTAAACTCATCCATCCGGTCTAACCACGTGGCTCATCTGATACAAAGGAGAGGGACGCGTAATTCCAGTTCTTACATTCCTGCACCTGGTCAGTACAGTGATGACAGTATCTTAGCTACGTGTAATTAACTAACTGATACTACAAACACATATACATACATATGCCTTGTGGCAATCTTAGCCTGCTAAACTTGTATTTTACTGGAATTACATCACAGTTAAAGCCCTTTGACTTGATGACATGCTTTATGTGTGAAGAGTGTGTGGTCTTTTTTTCATTTTACAATAAGAGACGATTTTAATAGAATACAAACTTTTGTAAATTAACCTTGCTACAACAACTGTTACTGCCTGGTTTGGTTAGCTCAGTGGGCTAAACTCATAAAGGCAGCAATTGCCCAGAGCACCTGCTTTGCAAAACCTTCTCATTGAGCTGCATTGGAACATATATTTATAGTTAAATCCCCCCTCTCATAATATTGTAAAGCTCTACGGAATCTGCTGGTGCTATATAAATGGCAATAATAATATATGATTGGACATCCACATTAAAGAACCACTATAGGCACCCAGACCACTTCAGCTCAATGAAGTGGTCTGGGTAATAGGTCCCCCTAGTTTTAACCATGCAGCTGAAAACAGTTTCAGAAAAACTGCTATGTTTACACTGCAGGGTTAATCCAGCCTCTAGTGGCTGTCTCCCTGACAGCCACTAGAGGCCACTTCCGCGATCCTCAATGCGAAAAATCGCATTTAACTCACGCTGGACGTCCATAGGAAAGCATTGAGTAATGCTTTCCTATGGGTGGTTTTAATACGTGCACGGCTCTAGCAGCGCATGCGCATTCGGAGCCGACGTCGGCAGGGGGGGGTAAGGAGAGAGAGAGAGAAGTCACCAGCGCCGAGGGAGCCCGGCGCTGGTTTAAGGTAAGTGGCTGAAGGGGAGGGGAGCTCCGAGGGATTATGCCCCCTATAAAAAAATAAATAAATAAAATAAAATGCATAATTACACCCAAGCATATTTTCATTTGGGGTATATCTCCTAAATTGTGATTTGTTTTGTATTTGGGCAGTGGATTGTCCTTTTAATCTCACATCAAAGTAAGAAAGCAGGGCATGTTAACTGTTAGACTATACTTATGCCATAAGAAAGACAAAATACATAACCCATGCATAAAATCTGAAAATGGACATAATATAAGAAGCTCTGCCTGCCAGCCATAAAAAAATTGATGTTCTAATTTTTAATGAGCCGTAGTGTGATCAATATGGAGAAAGCTTCCCTGGAAGCTAGTAAACAAATCAAAATGAAAGCACTTTTCCTACACATTTCCCCTACTAACCTACTCTCTGTAGCAGTGATGACTTAACTTGGAACTCCAAATGGCTAGCCAAGCATAAAATATTAAATATTTACCTAAATAAAGCCACAAATTTTATAGTTTGAGCATGCATCCTGTCATTACCGATAATTATCCACACAAGTACAAATATTAACCAAATCCCAAAAGGAGACACAAAGTGAAAACAAAAAGATGGCCTGTGGGTTAACCGCAGTCAAAGTCGATATGTTTCTACTCCGTGACACACTGCAACACGAATTGCACACATTTCCACATCCATTTTAAACACCAGACCCGCCAGTAGTATAAAAAAAAAGGGGGGGGGGGGAAGGGGGAGACGCTAAAAGGCACTGATGCATGGGAAAAGGGTGAGGATCAAATCAATTCCTGCCGATGTCTGCTGTAATCTTATGACGGGTGCATGACTGAGATGAAAAACTCTTCAATATGACATACGGAATAAGTGAAGCGCGAGAATCAGTCACGCTCACATATCCTCCTCTATTGGAGAGCACAATTTTACTTGGAAATAAACTAAAGGTTGTAGAAAGGTGAGAGTTCAGCCAAAGGTCAGCATTCAGATTTAAAACAGTTTGACTTCTTACAATGGAGGTTGTCAGGGCACTTCTGGTACCATAACCAATACAGCATGCTGTAATAGTTATGGAGTGTGCAGTCTCCCTTTCGTCATGATAGGGGACTTGTGGCGTGGACACTAGGACCTCCCACCTAAATATTATAATTATGGCTCCTAATTTTAATACCCCATTTAAATAATTAAATAACCCCCACCCGCAGGCTTAGAGTCGGGGCAGCAGGGGGGGACAGTCCGCAATTCAATCTGTAGATTTGCTGTTTATTATAACCATAGAATTAAATAAAATGATGTCTACAGAACTCCAGGTTTCAAACAATCCTTAAAATTAGAAGAACAGAATACACCAGCCAGCATACACATTAAAAGAGAAAATCACATTCATAAAACAATCTACCGTATATACTCGAGTATAAGCCGACCCGAATATAAGCCGAGGCCCCTAATTTTACCCCAAAAAACTGGGAAAACTTATTGACTCAAGTATAAGACTAGGGTGAGAAATGCAGCAGCTACTGGTAAATTTCTAAATAAAATTAGATCCTAAAAAAAATATATTAATTGAATATTTATTTACAGTGTGTGTATAATGAATGCAGTGTGTGTGTGTGTGTGTATGAGTGCAGCGTGTGTGTATGAGTGCAGCGTGTGTGTATGAGTGCAGCGTGTGTGTATGAGTGCAGCGTGTGTGTATGAGTGCAGCGTGTGTAAATACTAATATTGCATAAATAAATACCTCAAAAATTATTTATATTGCGAACTACGTACAGATGAAGCTATACTCACATTGTGTAGAGAAAAAGGTGTGAATATAGACATATGCACATACACCACACAAAGTTCTTTATCTACCAAGCTAGACTTCTTTATATTTTTCAGTCACTGTTAAACACAAACCTAAATCAGTCAATAACAGAAGGAAGATGGTGAAAATGTTTGGACAGCATATCAGGGTGAATTTCAGTCTGTTTGTCTGAGCAGACATTATGGAATAAATTAAGACCAGGGGCATCATCTATGAACAGGATTTCATCCAGCAAGCTTTGAGTCTAAAAAGAACTTTCACTGTGTGAGACATCAGATCTCCAGTGAAACGGAGGAATGTCATCCCCAGGCAGATCAAAGAGAATAAATGTCCTCTAAGGGAGGACATGAGCAATGTCACTTTTGTTTAAATTAAATTAAAGCCATATTAAGCAAAGCATTTCATGTTCTACTCTTTTGCACACTAACAATGTTTAACCCCATCAACAGTAAACTAGAGGATAAAAAATAAATAAAAAAATCTCTTATGGAATATGTTATGGATGCCCACCCGACCTCAAATAAAACTGGCAAGAAGGATTATGTGACCAGAATAACAACGCCAAAAAAACTGACCAAATTGTAGACACTCAGAAGGAGCGCCTCGATGCATCCACTGCTCTGCAAGTCTCTGCTGGAGGAGACTGAAAGGTAGCACCATATGAGCTCTGGCAGGAACTGAAGCGTGAAAGTCCTAAGGTGCTTCTCTCTGCCCCGATAGAATTCAAAGAGCTGGTGGCAAACTGGTTCCAGTAACTGCAAGAACAGAAAACAAAATTATGCGAGAGTTATGTATGAAGAGAATTCAATTTTCATAAAACATTACATTTCCATAAAACATTCATTTCAACACTTCAGTTTTAGAACCTTTTGACAACGAAGCAGCGGGTGAAAGAGGATTGGGGAGTAACACGTTTAGAAGGCAACAGATTTCAACTGTGCATGTCTCAGATGGTGCCACCATGTAAACCCATCTGTAAATCACTTTAAAATAATAATCTCGTCATGTAGTCCTTTAACCAAGCAATGGTAAATTGTAAACGTAATTATCGTTTACATATCTTTACATATGTTTTTCAAGAAGTAGCTTTCTTGGAATCACATAAAATTGAGAGACAATGGATTAAAAGAATTGAAACTTATTAAAAAAAAAAAATCACAATCTGTAATTTGTTGAGCAAAAACCAGCTTTTCGACGTGCGTGGCGAAGTTGCTGTATATCTCAACACTATCATGGAACTTTAGACCTGTTCCCTTATCAATCTTTTCATATTTCTTAAAGGACATACTCGTTTTCCTGGCACTATAGTGCCCTGAGGGTGCCCCCACCCTCAAGGACCCCCTCCCGCCGGGCTCTGGGGAGAGGAAAGGGTTAAAACGTACCTTTATTCCAGCGCCGGGCGGGGAGCTCTCCTCCTCCTCTCCGCCTCCGATCCTCCCTTTCAGCTGAATGCGCATGCGCGGCAGGAGCTGCGCGCGCATTCAGCCGGTCTCATAGGAAAGCATTTCCTAGGAGGAGATGCACATTTTGCCGTACATTAATATCAATATCTGACTCAATTAGGAGTTCCCGCTGGCCTACTGGAAGATACTCAGATTTCTGCAGTAGTATAAGTCCTGTGTTTTGCGTAAGTCCCATTTTATTTTTCAAATTGATTCATACATTTCTCTTTTTTGTTTTATGTAATGTTGGCAATGTGTACCATTTGTCTTCTCGTTATTAAAATATTAAAGATTAATATCAATCTAATTTGACTGAGCACCAATATACGACTTCACAACTCGTAAAGAAAAGGTTGTAATTCATGTTACCACACTTGCCAGACATGAGGCCTACAATGGGTATCTTTGCAGCCCAGGGGTGGAATGGCTTACTGGGATGCCGGGAAGTTTCCCAGTAGGCAGTCTGCCCTGGGGCCACTTTGTGATGTGGCCCTCCCGCGGGCCTCGGCCTATCGAGCACTCCATAGTATGGAGTCATATCTGGCGGCTGCACTGCGGCACTGTAGTGCGCAGAGTTGCTGGCTGCATGCAGAGCTTGGCCAGCCATTCCCCCTTCCCTGCTGCTCTCAGTGCCAGAGGAGAGTTTGGCCTGCTTGAGCAAAGAAGGGATGGACTGGAAGATGGCTTAAGGTAGGGGAAAAGGGGCTTGGGGAACCTTTCTGTAGTGTATTAAATTGGGGGGTGAGGGATAGTGTATTAAATTGGGTGAGGGAGATGGAGCAGTGTGTCAGAGTGAGGTAGTGTATTAAAGGTAGTGTATTAAATTAGGGGAAAGGAGGTGGGGCAGTGTATTAGAGTGTGTTAAATTGGGGGATGGAGGGCAGTGTATTAAACTGAGGGAGTGAGCAGTGTATAAGAGTGGTGGGAGGGAGCAGGCATTGTATTAAACTAGAGTGGAGGGGAGTCAGTGTATTAAATTAGAGTGGTGGAAGGGCAGGTGGTATATTAGATTGGGCGGAGGGAGGGGAGGCAGTGTATAACAGAGTGGTGGGAGTGGGTTCAGTGTATTAAATTGGGGGAAAGGAAGAGAGGAAATGTATTAAATTAGCGTGGAGGGGGCAGTGTATCAGATTGGGGGGGACAGTGTATTAGATTGGAGGGGGCATAGTAAGTAGCCTGAAGTTAAACTTTTGAGTTAATTATATATATGTACCCAGGATTACATATTGTTTGCATGAGAATGATGCAAGTACCGTAATTTTAGTTTATGTTGGTCTGGGTTGAACTCTTTTTTTATTTTTTTGTGGCCCACATAAACTTAAACCTTGTTTATGTGGCCCGTGTTAGCCTTGAGTTTGACATGATTGGTGCAAGGGATGGATATAGTTATATATATATATATATATATCTGATACAAAGTTGTAGTATGGACTAATCACCACTGGAATGTGATGCCAGTCCTACTGGTCGTCATGGCAATTACACAATTTCAGTTCGATGTGTGTTAACCATGTCTGGACTGAACTGGATAATGATATCAACTGCTAAATTTGTAGTGCGCATTTAAAAGAACACAGAGCATCACATGAAAAAGCGTAATACAAGTTATAGGTTATTTTCAGTGTTTAATTCAAGGGTGTAATTTCCAATAAGACAAAAAGGACCAGCGCCCGGTATGTGCAATTTATAAAGTGGTCAGTGCATAGGCATATATAATGATGCACAAATGTAAGACATGGTTGATCTTAGTGTGGGAACCTGATATTGTTGTAGATTACGAGAAATTTGTAGAATTTCATTAGTACTCTAAACTGGAAATCCGAAATTAGACTGTTACAGTTGGAAAACGTTTGAACTGCCTACCTCCAAAGGTACAATGATCTTGGCATAATTGGCACAGTAATTGCCAAAGTAATTTATTTCACCTTTTGGCAGAACATATACCCTGCTAGACCCAGAACAGCTACGTTCAGCATAGATGAGTGAACAATTATCCATTGTTCTCAGGAAAAAGGAAAAAAGAAGAAAAAAAAAAAAAACACAAGAAAAAGTGCAAGAAGGCAAAGCAGATTTTCAGATATGCAATGTGGTCTCATATACTTCTTAAAGGAGAACATTTTGTTATATAAGCATCCGATCTTCAATCGTTAAATTAAGCACGTAAAAAAAATAATTAAAAAGTATAATTTAAACAGATAGAATATGAAGTGTGCTTTTAACTGTCACAGACATCCTTCCTCAAACGGAAATGAGTGTGTATACAAGGGGCATTGTCAGTGCCAGGATTTAACACCTTTTCATACTAATGTGTCCTGGCTGAATGTCTTTGCAAGTTTGAATAGACAACATCATGACCTATTTAAGCTCCTGTACAATAATGTAAATTACAGCTTTATTCTATCATTGCAAAATAGAGACATGTCAAATTGCTATAGCAGACACAGAAGACCCCCATCAGCCATTCATACTTGGAGCATTTAGTCAAAGACAGACAGCCACGGGCCTGACATAATATGAAAAAAGGCCATTCTTCTTTAAAGAAATATAATGCATATTTATGTTTGCTTTTAAAAAATTATTATTTTTTTTTTAAAAAAGTCATTCATAACAACCTTCATTATTCTAATAAATATTCGGCAAACCATTCAGCACACACTAGCCCGGTCCCTTTGAGAGAAAAGAATGGCACATTTAATTAATAAACCTTATTGATGTGGTATTCAATAAAACACACACAAAGAGTAATGCTCAAGGTCATCCACATGCATTCACAAAGCACTAGCAGAATCACGTCGGGGGCGGGGGGGCGGAATGGGGGGGGCCTCGACACAAGGTGAGGAACCAGTGTATTGCTATACTATTCAGGAAAACGGTACAAAGATCCTTTATTTTATTCCATAAAAAAAAGGATTCTCAACATAAACAGTTTCATCACTTTGCAAGTAAATGATCAATAAAAGCTGGTTGGTGGGTTGCTAGGCTGCAGCGGAGATCTAAAGTGCCACCTCCACCTACTCCTATTTCAAGAAGGTAAACATTTTATGAATCACACATTTGTACCCTCCCCCTTCCTGTATCATTTACAGGATTATTTGTCGGCTTTACATGTTGCAGAAAGTGAACTTTCAAGGTAATAAAAGTAGCTTGCCCTGACAAAATGGCTAGTCCCCACGATGGTTTGCCACAATTACTTGGAAAGTAATGCTTAAAGCGGCACTGTCACACACAACCCTCTCCCGCAAAATAAGTATTCCATAATTATAAAATCTTTATGAAATATTCATACTGACTGTGTTGGAATTTCACTGAAATTCACAACAACCTGCAGTATCATGCAAAGCAATCATTGGCTTAAGGCTTGTGGATTAACCGGATACGTGGCTTGTCCATGAATCAATTGATTGCTTGCCTTTCATACCTTGTTCAAAATAATAATGAACACACTCAGATATTGATCATTATTGTTCACTTTAGGCACATTCTTTCAAATATGAACGGTCGTCTACTTACCTGTTCTAAACGGTCTATGGCCTGTAGTTACAAAAATGTGTGTGTGACAATAAATTTTAATTTATTTACACTATGTATAATCAGTTTGCTACAATGTTTTTTTTTTATTTTGTTTTTTTAAATGGACACACTTAAATGAACACTATAGGGTCAGGAACACAAACACGTACAAGCCAAACACAGCCCTGGCCAATCAACATCTCCTCATCAAAAATGCATTGAATCAATACATATCTATGTGGAAAGTTCAGTGTCTCCATGCAGAGGATGGACACACTGTGCAGCACTGACTCAGGAAGCACCTCTAGTAGCCACCTGAGGAGTGGCCAGTGGAGTTATGCCTAGGCTGTAATATAAACACTGCATTTTCTCAGAAAAAAAGACTGTTTACTGGAAAAAGCCGGAAATGAATGATTATACTCACCAGAACAAATACAATAA
>NC_086320.1:323231137-323233637 GCF_036172605.1 Pelobates fuscus | reverse complement strand
ATGTTGCATGGTTATGGACCCGTGCAATCCTGGGTGGGTTGTGTTGTGCTTCATGGTAAATTTACCCCTGAGTGGTGGTTATGTAAGTGTTGCATCCTCCCTCGTGTAGGGGTGAGCATTTGTCAATCGCCTGTGGGGGATGAGAAGGTCTGGATTGCATCGGTCTGTGCATAGAGTTTGTTGGGTAATGTCCCCTAGGGGGTGCATCATAACTGGAGGGGGTGTTGTGCACCCTGTAAGTCCTGTGTTTCGAGGGTTAGGTTCTAGGGGAGAGGAAATGTATCTCCAGGTGATGTATGGAACCCCTAACAAAAGGGGTAGCGGGGGGAGCGGAATGGGATGGGGGAGTTTGCAGCCCTGTTACCATATTTGTGTTCGTCTCTGGTGATTACGCAGTGTAGCCATCTTTCATGTAAGTGGTCTGCCTCACGGCCATCTTCCAGACGTTCAGTATCTAGTGAGTGTATGTGATAAGGTTAGCAAACATATAACAAAACCTAAAACAGGAAATTATAACACAGTAAAGTTAACATTCACAACGTCATTTCAGCGGGCGTCTTAGGCGGGCGGCCAACTCTCTCCGGAACCTGCCTTCTACGTTTGTGCTGCGGGTGTTATCAGGTGTCTAAAGTCTGTTCTGTCCCTGCTTGCGGTGTTAACAGGATTACGTTGGCAGGATCCCAAGACTTTTGGGGTGGTACTGATGCTGTCTCCTGTACTCTCGGTCCCAGCAAGGTGAGGAGAGCTGGCCCGTCGGCCCCTGAGGTGATTGTGTGTATAGTTTCATTTTGTGTGACCAGTAGTTTCCCGGGGGGTACCCATCTGTGCTCCACCCCCGCTGTTCTCAGTTTCGATGTGAGAGGACTTTTTCGCCAGAGGAGGGTGGCCTTCGTAAGGTCCTGGAAAAAGGATAGAGAGGAGCCTCCGAAAGACATTGGGGTCTTGCCCTTCAGTGCCTGCATGATTTGGGATTTATCGTGGTGGGATATGCATCTAAGGATTACATCCCGTAACTGGTTAGGTGCCAGTTGAGGTGTTCCTGGTATGCGATATACTCCGTCGATTGACACTTTTCTGGCGACCGTGTTAGGTAAGATTGTTGTCAGCAGTCGTCGAGTATAATGCGGTAGTTCCTCCGCTGTTATGGTATTTTTGCAAAAATTGCATGTGGGTGTCGGGCCCCAATGTCTTGTGTGGGGAGACTGGGATAGTGAGTGATTCAAACAAAGCCAACATGTGTTTCAAACTACTCGGTGGAAGTGTGTTGTTCTCAATCGTGAGGAAATCATCTAGATAGTGAATAACTGAAGGACATTTACACACATTAAGTAATCACCAACACGAAGCCTCTGTAAATGTATCAAAAATATGTGGGCTGCTTTTGGAGCCAAAAGTGAGACGGGTGAAGAAATAATATAATCCTTGCCATTTAATGCCGTGAAGGTGCCAAAGTGAAGGGTGCATGTGAAGTAACTTGAAGGCATTTACTACATCCGTTTTACTTAACCATGCCCCTGTGCCTGCTTTAATGATAGCACCTATGGCATGGTCGATAGTGGCGTAATGTAGTGAAAATTCTTCAGAAGGTATGAGTGAATTTAGGCTAGGGACCGTGGAGGAATGTGGTGCAGATAAATCAATGATCAGTCTAGGTTTAAGTGAGTTTTCCCCGTGACAATCCCAATAGGATTGGTTCTCCAAGAAGTGAAGGGTGGTGAAAGAAATGGACCCAGCAAGAACCCTAGGTTCACCTCGGTCATGATGAGTTTGTGTACCAGCTGTGGGTCATCTAGTGTGAATAGTAGGTTGTCACATTCCAGTGTGCCTGTAGGTAAATGTATCAGCCCTGTGTGAAATCCCTCAGTCAGTCCTGTTATGAGATAGTCACTGAAATGTCGTGACGGGTGTAGATGTAGAAAAGTGGTGAATAAGCTGAGGTTCACGCACGTGAGATATGGTTTAGGGAATGCTTTATTTGGGCACATTGTCCTGGAATGGGCCCTGAAACAGTGTGAACATGCATGCATCAATCTGCAAGAGCTAAAACCACAATTGCCTGCATTAAAGTTATTACACACTTGGGATTTGCCTAAAAAGACAAAATCCCTACCCAGTTTGTCTTTAAAACCTCTAGTCGGTCTTTGGAGGTTAGCAGCTGGTTGGTTTTGTTCGACTTCAGCCGAATTCGGGCAGAATTTAGTGCTATGTGTTGCTGATGCGCACACTGCACAAGTTGGGGGTCTGAGGCCTGAAAAGTGCCTGCAGAATAGCTCCGTATCCAATTTATGCTTAAATTGAACTGAGCCAGAGCCGGAGCCACATTTGCAGAGAAGGAACGGTGGTAATCGTAAAAAGCGGTACCACCGTCTTTGTGCCCCAGATCCACCATCTTGTGCATGTATGCATCCAATTCTGCTCTTTTCCCGGGGTAAACAGAGCAGTATACATCTCTATAAATCCCGAACCCCAGTACAAATTCAGGGATGGTCAATTTTTGTTC